>NW_015635046.1:160029-178401 GCF_001515625.1 Sinocyclocheilus rhinocerous | reverse complement strand
CACAACATGAGGAGTACAGTGCCTGCCGGATTAGCCCAAAAAGCTTTTGTTGAAAGACGGAGCAAGGGGCGTGGCAGTAATGAAACACTGTCTAAGCTGTTCGCCAATCACAGCGCACTGGGACAGCTAACCAATCACAACACATTTCGTTTTTTTCGAAAGGCGGGCCTTCATTAAAACCCAGAACTAATCGAGCCGTTTGTGCCAGGCTGAGGAGAAAGGTATTTTAATAATGTAAATTAAGTGAAAAATAATGTGTTTTTCGAACCACCAAGCATGAGAGCATGTTCTAGTATACCCCCAAAACAAAATCAAGACTTTGTAAAAGAGCATAATAGGACCCCTTTAAGATGATTCTTACACCTGGCATTGTAATTAGGCACTGAAGAAGGCCATATTGGTCACATACACCTTGTTTGTTTCGGAAGTGACAACCATATTTAAATACAGGAGTGAATCCCCTAAACTCACTCGAAATTGCTATGATGGAGATGATGGTATTCATAGCAATGTTCTGGAGTCTTGGGCATTTGGTGTCCAGTATTTTTGACCAACGTAATATTACAGCGACCAAAGACTTGTTAACTTGTTATTTTGGTCCCGTACACTGAATTTTTGTAAATGCGGTTGTCATTACCTGAATTTTTAACTGA
This sequence comes from Sinocyclocheilus rhinocerous, assembly GCF_001515625.1. NCBI lineage: Eukaryota > Metazoa > Chordata > Actinopteri > Cypriniformes > Cyprinidae > Sinocyclocheilus > Sinocyclocheilus rhinocerous. The sequence continues at coordinate 177,748 of NW_015635046.1, read as the reverse complement.
AGTGTGTATGTGGCCTTTGTTACCGAAATGTTTGCATTTCTTCAGTAAAGCTGTCCTGTACTTGCTTTTTTTGGTGTCTTTTTTCACTTTTATAGTAACTGCAACTTTTCAAATTGGGGAAAACAAACAAACAAATGAAAAAACCTAAACCCATTAAACTGTGTACTCTGGTGTGTAACTCTGCTGACCTGAAAGATACCTCAAATCCCGTGGCTTATTGAGGAGAAGGACACTATCCAAGCAACTGGGCTTGTGATTTTCATCTGGTGGATGATAAAATGGACGAAATCCAATAGATTTCCATGGTAGGAAGAATCTAAATCATATCTTGGGGCCAGAATATCATAGAAGGTGGGTATTTTTTTATTTGGGCCACTAATTAAGCAATTTCTTTTTTTGACAGATGAGAGAAGTCAGTTCTTGATGTGTGTGTGTCTGTGTGTGTGTGTGTGTGTGCGTGCATGTGTAGGAGAAAGAGCAAGGAAAGGATTGTGAGAGAAAGCAGAGAATTGCAGGCCACAGAACAGGTGATTGACAGAAGAGAGGCTAGTTGGATCTTATCTATACACTATTCATGAGCGAGTCTGTCTGTATCTCTCTCCACTCTCCTTTTTTTTATCCTTTTGGTTTGTAATAATTCCCCTTTAACTCTATACAGTAACTAAGCCTGCCTCAGTGCGTCAGTGAGTTTCTATCTCATTCAAGACAAGAATTGTGCAAGTTTATTTTGAATAGGAGCATCATGTAGCCACTATTCATAGAGAAACCTATTGGCTGGAGTCAGGACACAGACAGAATTACTGTGCAAAACTCCATCTGGAAATCCTGAGGTGTTACTTCCGTGAGTATTTCTCTCCTGGAAAGTGCTTATGGAAAGAGGCAAAAGAGAGAGAGAGAGGGAGAGGGAGAGAGAGAGCCATGAATCATTCTAAGTGATCCAGCCTTGAGGCTTTGAGGAAAGCAATAATGTGCCTATCCTACCAAAATGCCTGACCTAATAGGTCTGGTGTTGAATTCACTTTGAAGTGCAGGTCACTTGATAGAGCTTGCTATCTGAGAAATATGTTGTGTTCCAAGAAATAGGCTCTGCACAAAATATCCCCATCTCTCTGAGAGGACGGCTGAATATAACTAAGGATGTCAATTTGTACCGGATTGAAAGTGAATAGAAATCTATTTCAAGAAGTTGAATTATCTTAATTCTTTTATCCCAACGGTACAAAGTGTAATTGTGAATATTGTTTCAGATTGAGATTCTGAATCAATAGTATTACGCACTTGCTCGTGGTCTAATTTTCAAGTCATTCAATCTGATTCAGATTTAGATTCAAATTCAGCTATACAATATTATTTTCAAGCTTAGCTTCAAATACACTCGTGTACAATCCATGTTCAGGATTTTAGGTTCTATGTATAGAGGTTTTATGTAGATTTTTATGCACATTTTGATTTAGGTTCAAACAGATCATCACAGTTCGTGTCATCATATCACTTGAACAGTCCATTTACTGTATAAGGATCTGCTTTTAGTAGTTTCACACTGTGATTTAACCTCATTGTCAACTCGTCAAATATATGTCAGATTCTAAATTTAGATTATAATTGTTTTGTTTGACTTTTTTTGCACAGCTCGAAGCAAAGTGAGTGCTGTATTGATAATACTTTCTTGAAAATGTGTTTGTTGTTATTTTTTAGACAATATTTGCTTTTGTGTGTGTGTGTGTGTGTGTGTGTGTGTGAACGTGGTGTATCAGCATATGTGTGTATTTGTGTGTGTGTGTGTGTGTGTGTGCCATCTTGTATCTCTCCAGTACCACCAAGTGTCTCCTGCCATCTGCCCTCACCTGCTGTTGCTTTTCAGACAATGTCTGCATAAACCTACCATACACAATAATAAACACTCCACCTGAATACACATGCAGATAAACACACACACTTAATGCTTGTTCTTATGTTCAGAATGCTGTCCTTGTATCTGTTACTGCATATCACACACTTTACCTTCCTCTCTCTCTCTCTCTCTCTCTCTCTCTCTCTCTCTCACACACACACACACACACATTGATACAGCAGGCCCAGTCAATGCTCTCATGCACATGTCTCTTCATATGTTTATTTCACCTCCTTAAACACACACACATAGAGGGCTGGACAGAATGTCTTTTGGCCTGTTTAGAGGCAGCATATTGTCTGCTTCACCTTTTCCCCTGCAGTGTGTTCCACTAGCACATCCTGTACCTCTCGTTTCACAACACACCTTCTGTCCATCCAGCCTTCCGTAGGAAAAAAAGTGAAAAATCCAGTAATCCAGTATAGAATAAAATGTAAGAAATATCTGCAGGCATTTTAGCATGAGGAATGAATTGTGTTAGGTATTAAATATGATTGTAAAAAAAATACTGACCATCTGTGTGACCAGTGACCTGAGATATATGGTTTGACAGTTTAATAGCCAGTAGACCTACTAATGGTAGTGCTGGTTATGGTGTTGGAAACAGCTGTTTTCAAAATATTGTTATTATATCTGTTATATCTGTTATCAAAAATATTATTATTTGAGCTTTTCCAGTTTTTACTTATACAGTACCAGTCAAAAGTTTGGACACATTACTTATTTTAATATTTTTTAAAGAAGTCTCTTGCTCATCAAGTCTGGATTTATTTGATCAAAAATACAGGAAAAAAAACAGTAATACTGTGAAATATTATTACATTTAAAATAATGTTTTTCTATTTTACTATAATTTAAAATGTAATTTATTTCTGATATGCAAAACTGAATTTTCATCAGCCATTTTTTCTGTATTTTTGATCAAATAAATGCAGGCTTGATGAGCATAAGGGACTTCTTTCAAAAACATTTAAAAAAGTAAAAATAGTATGTACATATTAATAAAAATGTATCTAAGGTAATCTCTTTTTTGTTTGTTGAGGATGTTATTATAGCTGTGATATTATTATTATTATTATTATTATTATTTTGCAGTAATTTGTTCTGTAATTTATTCACAGTTCCTGAATACCACTTCAGTAAATGAACATCAGTGCTTTTATCAAAAGAATTAGTGTTTTGGGTTTTTGGGGGGAAAAAATAATAATAATAATAAAAAAGAAGAAGAGGTATCATGCTTAATACAATATTCGACTGTTGTCCTTTGTAGTGTGTATAATATTTTGTAAATTAATAAAACCATTACATCCTTCAGCTAGTTGTCAAATGCCAGAGGATAATATTGCTTCCAAACCAGAAGTAATAGCCTTTTAGCTAGTATTGTAGAAAAGGCGAGTGCATTAGTGAATGGAGCTGGCAGGCTGACATGATTTGGAGACAGTCCAAAAGTGCAGCCAAAGGACACGGTTCAATATGGTTATTTGTAATCAATGAAAACCTATCAAATTATTATTGCCAAATGAAGCTATGAATGTAAATAGACGTTGCCAGAACATGTATTAGGTCTGCGGGGCCTGATTGCACAGGTCACACAGAGGTTCAATTTCATATTTATTTATTTATTTTTTAATAAACCAATGATATGTGACCAATGAATACAGTGATATTAGCTGAATGAAATAGTGTTGTGCATAATAAGATCTGATCTCAAACCTTTGCAGAAAGTGTAAATAGTTCTTACCTGTGTAGAGCTATAATGATGCTTGAATTTTTATTTTATTTTATTTTTTTAGCATGTTGCCGTGCAGTTTTTGGGAGTGTTATAGGTGGTTGTTTGCAGGTCCAAGTTAAAAGGACCCAAATTAAAAGATATTAATCTGGATCATAGGGAGTTGGACTCAGGGCTGCCTGCAAGATTTCATCTGAGGCTATGGAAAATGTGTTTCACAAAAACAAAACTGAAAAGTTCAACAACTATATATGTGACCCTGGACCACAAAACCAGTCATAAGTCGCACGGGTATATTTGTTGCAATAACCAACAATACATTGTATGGGTCAAAATAATTGATTTTTCTTTTATGCCAAAAATCATTGGAATATTAATTAAAGATCATGTTCCATTAATATATTTTGTAAATTTCCTGCCATAAATATATCAAAAATGTGTTATCATTAGTAATATGCATTGCTAAGGACTTCATTTGGACAACTTTAAAGGCGATTTTCTCAATATTTAGATTTTTTTGCACCCTCAGATTCCAGATTTTCAAATAGTTGTATCTCAGCCAAATATGGTCCTATCCTATTATCCTCAATTTAAAAAAAATTGACCCTTATGATTGGTTTTGTGGTCCAGGGTCACATTTGACAATATATACTTCTGTTCAAAAATTAAGCTCTGCTGTGAACTTTTAATTTTCTTGATTGTGTTTAGCATTCATGTAACAGCACACTTTAAATATAAGACTACTCAGGTAACTGTAAGACTTGAGACTCGTCAAACCAAATGAGTGAGAGCAACGGGACATTTGAGCAGAAAAACGTGACTTAAAACACAAAAACGGCAAAAAGCAACAAAATGGTCAGAGACATCCATCTAGCACATATTTAAAATCGAAAAACAACTGACAAATAACTAAATTTTCCTAAAGTTACGTCTTTTGTCTTAAGTGTTTGAAGGTGAATATCCACTTCATCCAGTGCTATTTGTTCTCTTTGTTCTTAAGTGTCTTGATATTGTCTCTTTTACTGACTAAAAAACTGCTTTGGATGATTCAGAGAGAGAGAGTGATCCCAACAAATGCGAATAAATTCAAACCATTTTGCAAACCCATTTGGCCAGTTCACTGAAAAGAAATAACCGACTGAAAAGAATGATTAATTGGTGGTTGAGTCAACAAAAATATGGGACACATAACCATTTCTCAGAGCATTCTGCAGGCGCCACTGAACTGACTGCTCCAAAGAGATTCTCAGTTCATTGAATCAGTGAGTTGTTGACTTGGATGAATTGTTAGCAAGTAGCTCTGCAGTTTTTAGGGTGTTTGAGGTGGTTGCTAGCTGGTTCGAGTTAAAATTGCCCAAATCAAATGCTATTAACCTGGATCATTGCGAGTTGGACTCATTCGGTCTGATTTGTGAACTAAAAATAATCAGATGACTCAAAATCTGGCTCAAAGAATGATTTGTTTATGAATCTAATATTGCTACAATACCAAGGCAAGGCTCTGTGTGTTTTAGTTTACACGTGCATGTACAGTACACTAAACTGACCAGTTTTGGCTTGAGTTTGGTTCAGTCTTAAACCTCAAACAGAGCTAAGCCAGGATGAAATGGGCCAAAGTGAGCCAGCAGTGCACAGTCAGGTCTTTCATCCTCCCTCTGACTGATCCGATCCAGCTGAAGGATTGCAAAAAAAATGCTTAATTTGGAAACTCATTGCAGTCATTTAAATGTTAATGGGCTTTTCTTATTTTAAAATCACCTCACTAACTGTATTATTGTGCAAATGAGCCTTTTCTCTCTCTCTCTCTTTCTCTCTCCCTCTATCACTCTTGCCTCTTATCAATCCTCTCTTAAGTGCTGAAACGTTTACTTGTCGGCCCATAATTGGATTTTTTTTTTTTTTCTGACTGAGGAACAGCAGGTGTGAAGGTTCTTCTCTAGTAGGAGTTTTTGATGGAATGTTATTCTCTGTGGCAGGCCACGTTGTTTGTTTTGTATTGTTGTGCTGTCTGATGGCGCCCCGGGAGAGATTCAGTGCACAGACGAGCGCATACATCACCCGAAGCAGGCAGCTTAATCAATATCTAACCAATCAATTTAAATATCAGGAGGTCTGGACTTTGTATAAGTTCCAGCTACGGGAATCAACAAATCCTTTGTGGATATTAGAGAAGAGGTAACCAAAGAAACATTGCTTTTGGTATCATGCTGGTAGCACATTTTAGTAGCTAGCTGACATATTCTGCAATGCACATTTTAATGTCAGGATTTCTTTTTTAAACTTTTGTCTTTTGTGTTAGATTAAGGGGTGGAGATCAGGTCCAATCACAAGATGGACATAAACTCACATCACATTTATTCCTGTGATGGCAAAGCTGAATTTTCAGCAGCCATTACTTCAGTCCTTAGTGTCACATGATATGCTGATTTGGTGCTTAATTATTATCAGTTATTATTTGTGCTCAGTTATTAATAATGTTTCCTATTATCAATGCTGTTTTTTTTTTTGTTTTTTTTTGCCTGCTTAATATTTTTTGTGGAATTTGAATTTTTTCAGGATTCCTTGATGAATAGAATGTTGAAAAGAACAGCATTTATTTGAGATGGAAATGTTTTGTAACATTAGAAATGTATTTGCTGCCACTTTTGATCAACTGATGTATAAGAGTATAATTATTAATATTAATATGTATGTATGCATTTATTTTATTATTTATTTAAATTTTTTAAATTGTACCCCATGCTTTTGAGTAGTAGTGCATAGGGCTGTGCGATACGGTTAATCATGATTATTTTGCTTAAAAATATCATCATAATTATTGTCATTTTATTTATTTATTTTTACATTTCAACAGAACTTTTCACATAAGCACAAATCAAGAGAATGTCAACTCGCATGGCTTGCTCGCAGATTTAGTCGCTGCAAACACCGCAAACAACCGTGTGAAAGAAAAAGGACTGGTTTTAATACACTTTTATTTGAGTAGAATATCTCAATAGAGATTGCTAAACCGCACCTTACATGTTTGTCTCATCAGCGTGTTTTCAATAATGTAGCGAGAGTGCGTGCACATTGTTGCCAGATTGGGAAGATTAAGTTAACCACTGGGAAGGAAATGTATCGATTTAAGAGAAAAGATCTGATATAAAATCTTTACATTTGGCAACCTCAACCAAGCTTAGAGGCTTGTTTCCAATGCAAGATAAAGCAAATGCCAAATTAAAATGAAATGTTTTCAGGATAAATAGCTAGCGGGCAAATATTGCAGACGATTCTGCATAATAATTCGGGAGAAGCAGAAATCGTGATCACAATTAAAATATGATTTATCATGCAGCCCTAGTAGTGCATCACAGTTTCCACAAAAATATTAAGCAGCAAAACCGTTTTCAACATGTATAATATTAAAGAAATATTTCTTGAGCACCAAATCAGCATTATTAGAATGATTTCTGAAGGATCATGTCACACTGAAGACTGGAGCAATGGCTCCAGAACCCAGAAAGTAATAAAGCTATGTTACATACTCATGTTTGACATTCAAGATTGTTGATACGTATATCATGTTGTATATGTAATTTAGTATGTGTTGAAGTGTGTGGTTTTCCAGCCCATACACACTGACCCACTTTGACTGTGGTGTCCAGCACGTGAGAGCAAAAGGAAAGAGAGAAAGACGAACTCTATGTACAGGTCACTGAGGAAAAATGAAGGTTTTATGTGCCTTTCAGTTGCATTTTCCAATTTAATTTAATTCTGTCCACTTTAATATAACCTCCTGTATCTCCTTTCCCAGTATCGATCAGGTTCTGATCCACTGACCCCGCGCATGTCTCTGGAGTCAGTCAGTAATATGATATCTGACGCCAAGCTGCTGGTGAACAAAGCAGGATAAGGCACCGCTGATCCATGCGGTATTGACATATCTGACTCTGGAAGGTGTGTGCGTGTGTTCTTCCACATATATATGTAGGTATGTGTGTGTTTTTGTGTGGATGTGTGCTCTCCCATATCTAACGAAACCAATACGGTGTCTAAGGACTCAGGAAGCAGATATAACACACACACACACACAGTGGTCACTGAGTCATTGCTGTGTTTCTCAGCTGTTTGATCTGATAAGGTGGCTGCTGAGGACAGCAAAGAGAGAAGTGAACATATTTCTCCTCACCACACGCTATCCGCACCGGGCTGAGCCGTGCCTGTGATTGCACAAGCCATTTGCGCTAGTCTGATGGGGGGATATCAGCATCAGCCAGTGTGCCGGGGGGATATTACAGATGACAACCTGAGATGAGAGAGCAGACGTGTGATGCAAACCTGCCGAGAAAGACATGCTGGTCAATTTGGTTGATTAATTTGTTTTCTACTTTTAGTGACTTTATAGGGGCTTTTGCCACTCTTTATTGAGAAAGACAGTAGAGAGGGGACAGGACATTATGGGAGAGAAAGAGGGTGATCAGTACAACAATGACTGGACCTAGAAACCTACATCTCCCTCGTGAGCATCAAGGCTCAGAGAGCAGCTTGTACACTGCTGAGGTACATTTCAGAATTAAAATAAAATGTAAAAAAAAAAGAGAGAGAGAGAGAACCCGCTAGATATATTTAAGTACCCCCTGAGATTTTAAGCGAATATTTCAATAATTTAACAACACATTTGCATGTTCATGGTTCTCTGATGATAGTTAATGATCATATGGCATGCAAGTAAATAGATAAAATATTTAATCATTCAAATATCTTTTAAGTGTTTTATTTTGACTTTGTAGCTGTACTTTAAAGTAGACTCAAACCTCTTTTTAGTTGTGGTTATGTCTCAGCCCACATTACATCCACACTGGTGTTGTAGGAATCAATCAAAATTAGTATTAATAATAATAATAATAATAATAATAATAATAATAATCAGCTATATAACAGCTGTCCGAATCTGAATACACTGGCTCATGAGCTGCTTATGTGAAACACACAGGCCATACAGTTATTTAATTAAATCCCAATCTTTGATTTGATAATCACACTAAGCTATATCACAATTATGATGCAGTCCCATTTATTTATTTAAATTTTACTTTGGATATAATTAATTATTATGTTTCATCAACTCACAAACCCTAATTTATTCCTGTAATGGCAAAGCTGAATTTTCAGCATCATTACTCCAGTTTTCATTGTCACATGATACTTCAGAAATCATAAATAAGTTATTTTGAATCTCAAAAAATATTTCTCATTATTATCAGTGTTGAAAAAAGATGTGCTGCTTAATATTTTTTGGAAACTGTGATACATTTTTTGATGAATAGGATAGAATGAATAGGACTTTAAAAAAGAAAAACAGCATTTATTTGAAATAAGAATGTGTTGTAACATTATAAATATATTTACTCTAACTTTTGATCAATGTCCTTCCCGAATAAAAAAAAAAATCTTACTGACCCTTTTAAAAAATAGTGTACATAAGGCAAACTGTGTCTAATTTGTGTCTAATTGTCATGTTGGACCTGGACAGGCCACAGTGTAAAACATCAAACTATGTTAGGGAGAAATCTTATCTAAGATCAACATGTATCTTCTGGGCTATAGGTGGCATCCAAGCCTGAAGATTCCCATACTGACTCCAGACCAGCGATGAGGCTATCCCTGTCCCAACCAATTCACTCACACTAGCAGACGGTGGCCAGTGAACCAGACGCTCCTTTTTCGGCTTTCTGAACAAGGGAACTGTAAACTGACACAATGAGGACTGACAGCAGAGAGGGATCTGTGGACAAGGAACGGTGTGTATGCATATGTGTGTGTGTGTGTGTGTGTGTGTTTGACTGTGCATAACTGCTTTGCCTGTCATTCAGAATGTGCGGTGACATCACAGATGGCCATGCAGTTCCCCTGTCAGCTGTCCAAAATGGGAAGCCAGGATGTGATTGATGGAGCATGATGCTTCTCCAGTATGCTACACTGACCTGGAGTCAGTTCCTCTGAGACTGCTCAGAAAGGAGCTTCTGTCTGGAACACAGCTCAGAGACATCCTGGAATCTCAGAGGTCCATTGAGTTCGGTCAGTGAAGTTCAAATGAATAAGATTCCTCAGATTTGTACATAAACAGGGTCAGTTATGTGCTCTGAGCACAAACAGGTTATTAGACATAAAAGATTAGACACGCTATCTGAAAACAAAAAGATTTCATAAATTCATTGAAAACTATCTATCTATCTCTATTATTACTGAACTATGCTATTTACTGAATTATGCTATTTAAGCATCTTCTTCTTCTACTGAGACTAAATTTGGACTGTATCTCCTAGAGTTTTCAAGTTACAGCCACCAAACTCAGGTCAGACCGTCATGTTCTGAAGTTAGTTGCTATATCTTTTCTAACTGATTTGGCTTACGGTTTTCGAAAACCAGACTATCAAAACCACCAAAAATCCCATAGACTTTCATTGAGGGGGTCAAAACTTTTGTACAGTAAGACTTATCCACCTTAGTTTTCCCGTAAAAGCGGGCACGGCCATTTGTAAATTCTAATTCTTCTAGCTATTTTTTAGGTGTACAAAACAGCTCATTTTGCTGCTTGATATTGCAAACTGGTGTGTCTTCCCATATTATTTTAATGTATTATCTTAATTATGAATACAATGGTTTGTAGTGCAAACACTTTTACCATTTACTGCACTCTGTTATGCTTCTCGTTATTTCCCTACAGCAGCTAATAAACCGGAAGTCTCGCACATTCACAGAAAACAGCTTACTTCCGCATTGAAAATAAGGTGGATAGAGTGTTTATGTTGTCTATCACTAGCAAAGCTTAACCTCTTAACTGTCACCATCCTGCTGGCGGGATGCTTGGTGCTCTTTATTCGTTGTCTTTTTTTCCCTATCACATATTTTAGTAATCATCATAAATTATATATCATTTGAAAGCTTAAAACCTCAAAATGAATCCTGTGAAAACCATTTTTAAATCGGACATTGTGTTACCATGGAAATGCTACTTTAAATCTTTTGGCAGTCTTCTCCCCCTAAGTGGGTGGTGTCAAGTGTCATATTACAAAATATATTACGGTATTTTACAATCAAAACTTTTTATATTCTTGACAAAATACATATCGCTGGAAAGTTCTAAGTCTCAACATTCCATATTTGGTGATTAATTTGAGATATAAGTAATACTGAGAGAGAAATGTATACATTTGTGACAGAAAAATGCATTAAAAAAATTTAATGGAGTTTGGGGTTTAATGGAGTCACCCGGTGCCTTTTCTTGCTATAACGCCTAAACAAAATTGCATAGGAACCTTTTTTTTTTTTGTATCAACTTCAAATTTGGAATATAACTTAGGAGACATACGTTTTAATTTTATGGCAATTTTGGATTAAAACATATTTTGCAAAATATTTATTTTATATGAAATAAAATTTGTACAGTATATTTTCTTTACAGTAAATTTAAACTGCTGTAACTTTTGCATACTTTCATTTTTAAAAATGATTCCAAAGCGTTCATGAATTATAACAAGTTAAGTTTGGATAGTGCACTTTCACGTCTATGTTAAAAAATGGAGGGTGACAGTTAACATGCTAAATCATGCTAGCAACATAATAATCATGCTACAAACATGCTATCAACATGTTAATCATGCTTAAAACATGGTAGCAACATGTCAAAAACATGCTAGCAATGTGCTAATCTTACTAGAAACATGCTAACAACATGTTAATCGTGCTAAAACATGCTAGCAAGATGCTAATCATGCTAGAAACATGATAACAACATGCTTGCAACATGCTAATCATGATAGAAACATGCTAACAAGATGCTAATCATTCTAGAAACATAATATCCATAGATATGTATACGAAGATGCCTCATTAGCGACTGTTTTCTATGCACCGCTATACATAAGCCGTCCGCCATATACGAAGGGTCAACTGGATGTAATTCACCACAACAGTAACATAAGTTACCAATGTTTCAAAACTTGTAATATTGAGTTAATACATTTAAAAACACAAACCAACACATTCTCACCTGTGAAAGGTTATCCCGTTTCTTCGGGAATTAAAATCCCGGTGGTTTTTACAACCATCGGATGTGCAGGATTGTGGCATCTTTGAATATTCATTGATTATTATGGTGAATGACGTTAAGTTGACCGTTAAACATGGTGGATGCATTTACGTGCTTGGTGCAGTCGAATGGGGAATCTACCTATACATATCTATGATGATAACAACATGCTAATCATGCTAACAGCATGCTAATCATGCTAGAAACATGCTAACAACATGCTAATTGTGCTCAAACATGCTAGCAATGTGCTATTCATGCTAGAAACTTATCTATCTAAACTTTCAAACTTCAAGCTTTTACAACTAATTCAAACTTTCAGGCTGGGCTTTCTATATTTTACTTTCTTTTTTTTTTTTTACGTTTATTGGATTTTTCTCCTGAGAAAAAAGGCTTTAGTCGCATGTGTCCTTTCTAGAGTTTCAGAAGAGATCTCAAAAACATCTCAGAAATATCTCAGAAACTGTGCTCAGAGTGACAAGTCCAAAGTCTGCAGTTAGAGTTTCAATATGAGCTCAAGCTAATCTTACACAATCAAATGATCTGAGCCAGGGGTTGTAGAAATCCTGGGGGTTCATAGGGGAACGATTATTTAAAATTTTAATAATATTTCATAAAATGACTGTTTTTACTGTTTTTAATCAAATAAATGCAGCCTTGTTGAGCGTAAGAGACTTCTTTTAATAAGATTAACAAATATTACCAACCCCAAACTTTTGAACAGTAGTGTACAGGACAAACTATTTTCCTGTTTGACACTGTAAAGCTGCTTTGACACAATCAGTATTGTATAAAGTGCAATACAAATAAAGGTGATTTAACTTATTTAACTTGTCTTTTGTGCAGGTACATCGTAAATCAGTCGTTGTTAAGTGGTTACAACAAATAATGGTGCAACTGTCTCTATAAAATGTTCCAAAGACAATAGGACAGAAATGACAATACAAAACTATTGAATTCATAATAAAGACTGTATGCATTGAAACTTTGCAAAAATTATTGTCAGATACACAAAGCATTGTTGGCCATTTGGTCTATGCTGCTCATTGTAAAAATCGAAATTCATTCCAAAGTGATGGCAGTCAAAATTTACTGCAATGCCTCATTTATAGCAGATTTCATTGTCAGCAACTACTGCAGCTGTGTTGCTATAATTTTTTTATTTAAACTTTGATGGTGTTATTTTGGGTATGGTGCATTGTACTATATATATATGTATATATATATATATATATAATTTTTTTTTGCAATTTGTAATGTGTTTGAAAAATACAAATTGACTAGACCATGCAAACTTAAAACATGTTGAAAGTGATAGACACTGTGTGAATATACTTTTTAAATAAAGTGAAATTTGTGAAGGAAAGAATCATTAGCACATGTTTTATAAAGACAGTTGGAGACCTTGTAGACCTTAGGCAGGGTAGCACAATATTTAATTTTTGATATGAATGAAAACAAGGCTGTGAGGGACAGAAGTATAGTTTTCACATGTATTTGTAAAGCACTTTTCATGTTGTTTCAAAGCAGCTTTACAGAAATTGAATGTTTCTACATTACAATTAAGAGTGATCTGAGTAACACTCTAGTTTAGGAACCAGTTCTTACTATCAACTCGTTGCTTAATAGCATGCATATTACTAGCATATTTGCTGTTTAATAGTACTTAATAAAACACATATTAATGGCTTATTCTGCATGTCCATATTTTACTTCCCATAATCCTACCCCATATCTAAGCTTAACAACTACCTACTAACTATTAATAAGCAGCACATTAGGAGTTTATTGAGGCAAAAGTCATAGGTAATAGTTAGTTAATAGTGAGAACTGGTCCCCAAACTAAAGTGTGACCGTGATCTGTTATCAGAGGTGACGTGTTGCAAAGTAATGTCAATATGGCAGCAATGCACAGTTCTAAGATTATACAATCATGCAGTTAGTTAACATCACATATTCATTTAGGCAGAAACAATGAACATAATAAGGCAATGTCATTGCCGCAATTATTACATGATGTTTCGTGATGATTACAATGTAAGGAAAATTTGGCAGTTTGTATGTTGATTTAGAGTTGGCATTGCCTGAAGTCCTCACAGGGATTGTGTCATCTCTTCACAGGTGTTGGGGTCATTTGAAATCTTCATGAGAGGCTGTATCCGATCTGGAGCTGACGTAACCTCAATATGGGCATCCCAAGGTAGAAACAGAAAAGCAAATGGAGAATAATTAGTGTATCTGCACTTTCAAGCAAAAGACAATTATGTTCATTTGATCTGATATGACTGAGATGTATTATGTGAATGCTTGGCTTAAGAGTTTTCTTTAATCTGGCTTTAAACTGAGAGAGTGTGTCTGAACCCCGAACAATTTCAAGAAATCTGTTCCAGAGTTTAGGAGTCAAATGTGAAAATGCTGTCCCTCTTTTAGTGGACTTTGATATCCTTGATACAACCAAAAGCCCTGAGTTTTGTGACCTCAAAGAGCATGATGGATTGTAGCTTGATAAAAGATCTGTTAAATACATAGGAGCTAAACCATTTGCGGCCTTAGAATTAAGCAGTGATACTTTGTAATCAATACAGAACTTAATAGGAAGCCAGTGTAGAATGATAAAACTGGGGGTTGTATATTTTCTTGATCTGTGTTCAATGGATTATGAAACATCTTTCTATAAAAAGTTCAGTAAACGAAAATGAGTTTTGAAAATTGAGGTATGTTTTAAAAATGAGTTATTTTTAAAATAACATGTGATCTGGGACCTTTATACAGTGCATTGCAAAGACTGTACATCTATCCCTCACAGCTTCATTGTCATTTGTGTATAATTCAGTATGGTGTCTAGTACCCTGATGACAGTCTATGACATGTTCATGAATTTTAGTTTACGCTAAAATATCATTTACAGTTTTTATAAATAATCATTGTGATTTATTGATTCAGAGGTCAGGTTTTTAGTTTTTTTTTTTTTTCATTCCCAAATTAAAACTTGGAAATTATTATTATTTAATTTTTTTTATTTCCAAATGATTTTCTTGGAAATTATTTTCAGAGTATTGCCAGCTCAACAGTTGTCACCCAGGTGCACAGCTGTATGACATATTGATCTGACAGTACTTCTATCCCAAACAGCCTTTTTTTTTTTTTTTGCCATCTACTCTGACTAAATTCTGAAAAACCCATTTGCAGAAGTTTGGAATGTTTCTCTGTGGGCCTCTTCAAACCATCCTGAAAGCCACTCTTCCAGGTAAAATCATTACAGTTCTTAACTCGTGGACAAATTTATACCTGTTTTGGAGATTTTCCATCTAAAACCCCATCACCAGCTCATAACAGCAGATGTGTCACTCAAAGCAAATCTCTGTAAGATTTAAAACATTTTATCATGTATGTAATATGTGTAAGTGGTGATAAATTAAATGTATCATCATCTCAATCTAAATTAATACATGTTGGGATCTAATTATGCCTCAAGAAATGTAACAGGGCAGTTCTTGATAGGGTCGAGAGTTGGTATCTCTCTCTCTCTCTCTCTCTCTCTCTCTCTCTCTGTACATACTATACATAATGCCAAAAAATTATAAATAAAATAGGCAAAAATAAAGACAAAATGTCAGTTTTTATTTCCAGATATTTTGATTTAGCTAAAGTGCAAGTTTGCACTTATGTTTTGCATTGCATTTCAGTAGTAATAATAATAATAATAAATATAATTTAAAATAATAAAATAAAGATTTTTTTTTTGCTGATATTAAAAAAATATCTATTGTTGCATAGGTAAGGCTGGCATCAATTATTTATTGTTAAAGTTTGTATACCTGTTTGTGTACATATTTATACATTCATTTTTATTCATATTTTTTATACATTTTATTTATACATAAATTTGTTATACATATTTGTATTTGAAGGACCCAGTTGGCACCAATTTTTTTTTTTTTTTTTTTTGAAATATTTATCTTGTCACGAAGGTATGCTCACACGTCATGGCTTATTTTCCATTTCATGATGGAGTATTTCGTTCTGCCCTTTCATTTTCCTTCTACATTAGCCAAGGTTGCCTCATCTGTTGTTGATGAACCTGCGCTCATATGCAACGCTTCAATCTGTCTACCTGTCTCTCTTTCTCTTTGCACCAGGCAGGCTAAAATGGTGTCAGGTGTGTGATGCTTTATTGCTTGCTAAGCTCTGTCTGTGCTTGTGTCGGATGTGTGTGATGGGCTCTGTTCGGGGTCTAATCCAGACAGCGTGAACCTAAGCGGTCCACGAGTAGAGACATGCCTGCTCTCCACGGTCTCCTGTTTAAACAGGTTTAATCCAGAGCACCTCCTGTCAGCTTCGTATTTTATGATGAGAGCCTTTGGCTGCAGGCAGCGATGGGAATCAGAGAGAGGGTTTCATTCGTTGCCTAGACCAGGCCTGCTAGTTTTGTTTGTTTGTTTGTTTGTTTGTTTAGCCTGCTGCATATTCATGCTGCCAGTTTAACATGTTAATTCAGTAACACACACACACACACACACACACACTGTATATATATATATATATATATATATAAACAGTCTTATAGAAAAAAAGAAAACAAATGTTTTAGTGTATTCAATTTTAATTATATATGATATGTTCAATATTTAAAAATATTTAATTGCATAAACATAAAAATAATACAAAATGTGTAGCTGTGAATTATTATAGTTTTTGTTGTTGTTTTCACCTCTCTTTCAAAGTTTCTCTATTTATCCCTTCCTCATTTTGGTAATCACTTCATATCATCATGAAGTACATACTGCAAAGTCGATTGTGTTGGTCATACAGCAGTCAAAGTTATGCAGAGTGCTGATCTATTGCATTACCGCAGCTTTTGTGATGCTAAACACATTGTTACGCACCTGCAGAAATCAGCCTCTCAATTTTAATGGACGGCGTGATAAATTAACTCCTTAAAGAGCATTTGAGTGTTTCATCTCTCTCGATAAAGGAAAATGAACCACTGTATAGAAGTTAAATGGAAACCATCAATGCTCTTTCAGAATTATGTCTATTTAAATATGAGCTAAAACACGAGGAGTTGAGTTAAAGCAGACCGTATCCTCTGAAATTAGCATCTGTTCCTTTGTTCTTATTTTTAACGCTTTAAATGAAATAGTTAAGCATGCATTTTCTTTAACACTTTCCTTTTTCGAATCTTTTCGGCACCTGATCAAAAAAGTAAGGAGATTTAAATATGCATGAGACAAGAGTTGTTTGTTAAATTCTTTACAAGAAAAGTAAACGTTCTATGATATATGGATCAGCGTGGAGGAGACCTTTCACAGACTACAGCCTGATTGATGATCCACATCATGTATTATACGTTATGTGCAGCTTTCATTACAAAGACTTTTCTATGTGTACAGGGTGCAGAAATAATCTAATTTCTCTCTGGTCCTGAGGGGCGTAGAATGCATGATGTCTGCATAGGTACAAGACAAATTAGTCACAAGTTTAACTAGAATTTCAACGGGTGAAGAAAGAGCACACTGTTTGCTAGTTCAGTCAGGAAAGGCGAAGCGGTCATGAGATGTGAGTGTGTTTGAGCTTGTGTTGGCAAAAGGCCCTCTCTTTTTGTCATATGACACTCCATCGTCTACCATATGCCTCATCTGACACAGATGAGGCTCACTGACTTCGTGTTTATTTTATTTCTTTCACATGGGAATCATTGACTGGTTGGTGTAGGAACCCAAACATAGACACCAGAGAACATTTCTGTGCCAGTTTTTTAAATGTGACTTTTATCCAACAAGAGTTTTAGTGGTAAATTCACACAGGTGTCCTAGCAGAGGAACCCCAGATGTAGTTCATCACATTAACAATGTACATAATCAGTTAACAACCAGAAATTGTCCAGATACTTTTTGTATTAATATTTATATATAATTGTGTGTGTGTGTGTGTGTGTGTGTGTGTGCGTTTTTGTGACATATGAGGACACAAATTTGTATAATGACATGGGTATGACATAGGTATTACAAGGAGAAGGTGACTT
>NW_015635046.1:137356-160019 GCF_001515625.1 Sinocyclocheilus rhinocerous | reverse complement strand
TAGGGTTGGTGTAGGGCAATAGCACATACAGTTTGTACAGTATAAAAACCATTACTCCTATGGAATGTCCCCACAATTCACAAAAACAAACCTGTGTGTGTGTGTTTTGGCATAAAAAAAAATGTCACCTGTTATTTTGGAAACAAATCTTGTTAAAAAATAGTATATATATATATATGTACTTTTAATATAAAACAAAGTATCAGCTTTCAAATTCTGTCCGTTTTATAGCAAAATGCAAACAACCTTCGTCCATGGTGAAAGCCGATCTGGCGATCGACAGCGCGAAGTTTAAGTATTTCCTCAGCGACCAGCAAGGATCAGCTCCAGGCATAACGAAGCAGATATCGTCCTCTTTTGGAAGACCAAACAAAGTTTAACTTGTAACACTCCAAAGAGAAAAGAAAAATTGAAATCGCATCATATGACCCCTTTAAAATGTACTAAGATCCTATATTTCAATATTTGCATAATTCCGAGAAACAGAATTTTTTGAAAAATCATATTATTTCCATCACTAGTTATGTGTTTGCCTATTTTTCAAGTGAACGCAAAGTTTCTCGGGACTGAAAAACTTTAGAAAAAACTGAAAAAGGTTTTATGAGATAACAAAAGTTTTGCGAGCGATTCAAAGTTTTCACTAAAGTTCCCTTTCATGGGAACTTCGAACTGCGTCCTCTAGGGGTCGCTATGGGGAACGCCTCGTCGTGACCCGTGTCTGAAGCATACATTGAAAAAACACCAACTTGTTGGCCGGCGACAGTCATGACGTCACTACCAGTGCGACTATAGTATAAATAGGCGCCGGGTACATCTAAGTTGAATGGCAGGGCATACGCAGCAGCAGGTCAGGCTGTTGCTTCGCTGCACACGATGGCGGTGCTCCAGGCATACCAGGCTGACCTGCTGAAAGACCTGGATAAAGGCGAGGGCCTTTCTTCTGATGAGATGGCTGAGTTGCGCCGCACCACGGATCTTGCTCTCCGTGCTACTAAGCAGGCTGCCACTGTCATGGGCAGATCTATGGCGGCGATGGTAGTGACGGAGAGACATCTGTGGGTAAACCTGGCAGACATCGGGAAGAAAGAAAGGGGCTTTCTTCTCGATGCCCCGGTTTCGCCCTCTGAACTTTTTGGTACATCCGTTGAGACGGTGGTCGAAAAGTTCAGGGAGGCGAAGGCGCGCTCAGCGGCCTTCAAAACCTTCATTCCACGAAGGTCCAGGTCTGAGCCCGAACAACCCAGGGGTCCTGGCCCGTCTCGGTTTGAGGATCAGAGACGAGCACAGAAGGCAAGTGTCGTGACTCGTGCTCCTCCTCCGCCTGCGGGTAGGGGTAGGAAGTATCTTGTTCTTGCCATGCTGCGGACGCAAGCTTCAGACGAAGAAGTGAATGATGTGTGCTCCCGGCGCCTATTTATACTATAGTCGCACCGGTAGTGACGTCATGGCTGTCGCCGGCCAACAAGTTGGTGTTTTTTCAATGTATGCTTCAGGCACGGGTCACGACGAGGCGTTCCCCATAGCAACCCCTAGAGGACGCAGTGTCTCGTTCCCTACTCAGGGAACCATGGTTACATAAGTAACCTGAGACGTTTTGCAAGTTTCCATTACCTTCTCCCCTTGGGGATCAATAAATACTTAAAATTTTAAACTTGTTCTATTTTTTGTATGGTTTAATATGTTTTTGGGCAACTTTAGGGGCTAGTTATCATTTGTGTCACTCAATATAGGCAAGTAGCTTGAAGCCTTGACTGGAAAAAGCCACTGAATATTCCTTCTTTAATGTTTATGTTTGGGTGTATAATATATCAAAACTGGGTCATGCTACATAAAGTAATATACAGTTTAATGGTTTGCATGTTTCATGTCTGTTAAACTCTAGATTCATTTTTCTTGTTTTAACCATATTCTGTTGGAAAGTGTGAGCTGGTATAATCTCACTTGAAGTAATGATTAACTTTTAAAACTTTTAATACTTTCATAATTTTAAATCTGTCACTTCTCCTTTTGTAATAAAATTGTTCCTTTTTTGTCAGCTCATGCGTGCTGTGCTTGAAGGTATTAACCTTGATCCCACACTGATTACAGAGCGATTTTGATCTAACACTTTTATAAATATATAAATATATGTTTTTTTTTATATTTTATAAGTCAGTTTTACCTTTGCTGGGGCAGTAATTAAAGTTGTGTGTTATTTTATTAAAAATGAATCCGCTAGTCATCGGATTGACTGCAAATCTCTGGCACAACACATTGTCACATTAAAATTAATGCACATTTAAAACCATATTTCATTTTAATCACCGCAATCTGCTTCTGATTGCAGATAATTTTTTAGGCTGGTAGATTAAATTAAATATAACAACTCCAGCAGTCTCATTTGAATTATAAGCATTTCAGCAGTGGGAAACAGTGTAACAGTATTCAGACTGCTCTATATTACTTCCTGAACCAGACATGCATGAAGATTAGTTTAGACACTGATCCCAATTTCGGTGACTAAGAGTAATTAAAAACCCCTGTGTGTGTGTGTGTTTTCAGAATAAATCCTTTGATGAGTTCCATGAGGCTTTCATTATTATAAAGCACACCGTTCACACTCATTGCAATCTCTAAATTTGATTCTCGAGAGATCAAGCAGATATGCAGGCATTTATTTTCTATTGTTTTAATGAGGTATACAGTTCACATTTGATAAAACAACTAATTTTGTATCTTATTATTCCTAAGAACATAATCATTAAAGTACTTCTAATTTACAGATACAAAACTTTTCAAAAGAGTTTCTTTATCGTTCATTAAAATTGCCCTCCTGAGTGTGCATTTGTTTCAAAACAGCCCCCCTCATTATTATCTGGATCATTTCTGTCATTCAGTATCTTTCAAATAAATTCTCTTATACCAGACATTCAGAAATATGCTCAGGTCAAGTTCAGGCTTGATTGTTTACACAGTGGCGGGAAAATTAACAAATTAATTTTGCCATTGCTCTGTAATTTTATCAAACAGGATGAAAAGTGAGACAAACAAGCATATCACAATTCATCACAGCCGTATTGTGAATGTCGGTAGTGAATGTAAAAAAAAATAAAAAAATTCTCAAAATGTATTACTTTCCTTTTCCACTGAGTCTGACATCACTTAGGTATGGAAACCTGTTTCCGCCATGGGATAAAAAAAAAAAAAGAATAGAAAAAGTAAAAATGAAAATGTACTGCCTAGTATGAATGTTGTCTGTTGTTCCATTGTCCTTAAGTAAAAATTAAACCCAGTAAAATGAGACAGAGTGAGAAAAGGTTGGTTCATATGTTAATTAGCAAGTTATTTTAAGTGAAGTTTATTTTCGATACCATCTCAGCGCTGTTTGAATAAGGTATGTAAGAGATCGCTATGACAACATACAGCTGCGTTCTTTGCGTTCACGGCACACTGCTGCTTTCCTCCCCACCTCTGGATGTTAATAATTTCCTTTCATCTCATCTCATCGCTATTTCTTCTGCCTGCACGCTCTTCAGCTGCATTTAAAAGCTCCTATCCGAGCGCACAAAGACGACATTGTTTTCAGATCATCACGCAGACAAAGTTTTTCTTTCTTCCCTTAACTAGGGTTGTCTGAGCCCCGATAGGCCTCTCCGTTTTGTTAGAGCAAATTAACCATCCTACTCGGTCATATGATAGCTTCCTCTCTCCTTTCAGCCTCTCTCTTGCTCTCCCCCTGTCTTTCTTCGTCTCATGTTAGAGCTCTTTTGTTTCTCGTCACAGAGCTAGCCCTCACTGTAGGTCATTTTGACATGAGAAATCTGTGACCTCAGATGCAGTGGCACCTGCTCCAGTGCTCTCGGCTCCGCTGTCATCCTCTGGGAGCTTTTGTCAGAGTAATAGTGGAAAATTGAGGTCACTGAGGATGGTCGAGGGGAGATGCAGGTACCGTTATTGAGGGAAGAAAAAGATGGGTTTAGTGGAAGAATTGAGAGATTGAGACAAAAATTGGCATTTCTTTCAAAACATATTTTGTGGGTGATGAGTTTTTTTTTTTTCCTTCAGATGTAAAGAATTCTAAAACCTCTATCAAGCACAGAAAAGAGCCCATTCTTGTGGAATAAAAACCTTTCGATCAGTTTAACTTATAAATGGTTTAACTGCTCATTATTATTCAACTTAATAGATCACATCTGGTTGTGTGTCTTGTGTGAAGAATTGCTGACCCTGCTTCGCTAATGATGTACAATAACATGTTCCATACAGTTAATGAAGTGCTATGAATGTCTTTTCCGTGTAATACACGAGAGAAGAAAAGAAAAATAGCAATATTCAGAGGTGCTTTTGGTCTAATTAAAGATGGCTTTTATTCTCTCTGGGAATGGGTTAGAGCTTTCAAAAGATAGAAGTAACGTGAACGAAGAGAATGAGAGCTAAGTGTGTATGTAGAATGATAATTCAGATAGAGGATGACCTGTGCTATTGGTGCATGTGTTTCTGATCACAAAATCAGTCGTACTATAGCCTTCTTATCCAAAAATGTGTAGTCTGTTTTTTAAACCTTATCTTTTTCTTCTGTGGAAAACAAAAAGTGAGTTTTCGAAGATTATCCTGGCCATTGTTTTCAATGATGAAAGTGAATAAAGAAAAGAAAAAAGAAAAAATCATAATAAAAGTGATTCATTTGACTTGTATCCTGTGTTCTATTTCTAATGAAGCTGTACGGTAGCTTTGTGTAGGGAATGGACTCATATTTGTCTGAATCAATTTTCACTGACTTACAGACTCAATGATCCAGTCACACTGGTTAACAGAAAAAAATCATGGTCATGGTCCTTTTTGAATTTTGAAAGCTCCAGCCCTTGTTCATTGTAATTGTTTGGAAAAGAATGGCCAAAATATCATTCAAAAATATTTTATTTTGTGTTGCACAAAAGAACTTAAGTCATAACGATTTGGCTGTTTAAGCACGTTAATTGCATAAAATCACTATTCTTTTAAGACTTATTTAGCCTATTGTTGTCCATATTCTTTAGCTTGACTCAAGCACTATAGAGCACATTTGTAGACATTATCCTGTGTTGTACTGTTAAAGGCAGTAGACAGGGACAAATATAAATGTTAACCTTTTTTTTTTTTTTTTTTTTTTTTTTTTTTTTTTTTTTTTTTTTTTTTTTTTTTTTTTTTTTTTTTTTTTTTTTTTTTTTTTTTTTTTTTTTTTTTTTTTTTTTTTTTAATCTAGCACTTACAGTAGTAAAACATCTACTAAAATACAATGAGATATTTAAGATTTTTATATGGTGACTCAGTGGTTGCCACCTACTGAATGAAGTAACCTGCAAATAGGTCATTAAATGAATCAATTTTTTATTTTTTTTGGTTTATTGATTCAAATCAAAAGTTTCAAGATAAAACTAGTTTTTTTCTAACTGCATAAACATCATCTCAGTGTTGAAAGTGCTGGTGAAATTCAGTAAGATATCTATATACATTTGCGATAATTTATTCATGCTTGTTTTTAATAATTCCAGCTTTGTTGGTAGTTAGTTTTACATGGTTTTCAACAATAAACCAGTCATTTGTTGACGCAAGCTGGTTGCTAGTCATGCTTAGAGCTGGTAGATTGTTGGCTAATCTGGGTTGACCTGGTTAAAAACATCTGGTTGACTAGTTTGACCCCTAAAATCAGGCAACCTGTTTTCTTCAAATCGGAACAAACTTGTCAAAATTTGTGTCTCTAAATAAACCCACCCAAACACATACACACTTTAAACATTAAATGGCGGAATATTTCAGCCCTCCGGCATCTTCTACTCAGCTCTCTCTTTCTTTCTCTAGAGTTAGGTCACATTAAAAGCAAGGTGACGTGAGGTTGGCACAAAATGTTATTTGCTCTATGAATGCGAGTGTGCATTTGTGCTACAGAGCTTGATGGAGTAGAAGTAGGCCATTCGCATCTTGCGTATAGACGTTAGAGCAGGTTTTGCGCCACAGGCTGCAATCAGCCACAGCCTTCTCACTTAATAACGCTCCAGGAGCCAGGCAGGAGAGAGATCAGACCTGATGCCCAGGCAGGGTGCAACACGAGCAGGGTGTGATGCGGGGCGGAAGGGACGGGGGTGACAGTGCTCCTAAAAATGTTGTGTTTGAACTAGAGGGCGGCCCGAGGGGTCAAATAATTTGTTGTATGCCACTTTTGCTTTTTCTCCCTTCACTTAGCAGAACGCTCTGCGAACACAGGGGAAAGTGGCCAGCAGGCGCTAATGAGGATAGAGGGCCGACTGGGGGAGCCGCGCTTCTGCTGTTATCCAACTAATGAGTCTGAGGGAGAGAAAGAAATGAGGATGCTTTAAGAGCTTTTTAAACTAGCATGATAAGGGCTTTGTTTGTGCCAGCAATTTGGTGCGTTTTTGTGGATCTGTTTGTTTCTTCGGTAATTATGTGTGTGTGTGTGTGTGTGTGTGTTACTGAGTAGACCTATTAAAGGATTAAAGTGGCACGGATTTCTTTTCGCATTCGTATTTCTGTCAGTTATTTGTGTGCAGGCCCGTGTGCTCTTGTGTAATTGTTTTAGATTTCACTTTGTTTACACTGCTCTCGTTTACGTGCGTGTTTGCGAGTTACGTGCCAGAGCGTGTCTGCCCATTTTAAGGTCCCTGTTTTCTTTCCGCTCATTTTTCTTATCATTCTGCCTCTTTGGTTGTTCTTCACCTCTGCCCTGCTTGCTCTCTTTTCCCTTCCCCTCCCCTTGGGGGATTGTTAACCTTTGTCATTCTTTCATTGGCCTCAGGGTGTGATTTGCACGCAACAGCGTGAACCCACTACTCTCTAATACGATCGTGCTAGCCGCCACTACAGCACCAGTGTACTGCTCCGGGATAAAGATTATTGTATGGCACGCGCACAAACATTAGCGGCCCTTGTAGCAAAACAATCATGGTGGCCGGCTTGAAAATCCGTTTGCTAGTGGCTAATGCATTAGTGGTGGAAATATGGTTGTGTTCTTCAGATCGACTTGGAAATTAGCTGGCATTAGCATGAAATGAAGACACTTGCTGTGGGTCATCAGTAGAGACGTGTTCACAAGGTTAAAGTCGTTTCTGCTGACACGTTCCTGCTTTTTGTCACACGTTCTCGTAATCTTAAATGTTTTAATGGATTAATATTTAATTTAGATATGGGAGGTACGAAGATACACTAGACATTTGGGTAATGATAATTTCATTGCGGTTGATTGGTTTTTTACAGTAATGGAGCTTTCAGTTCTCCTAAAAGTATAATTGTGAATCGGTTGCCTCCTCAGATGTAGCCTCACAAACAACACCTTTGACTATTGGCATGAAGTCTGGTGCATATTGTAGCTTGTTCTGGCCAAGAACTGCTCACAAGATAATCGGGCTGATTTTGGGCAGATTTATCCCCTTACGACAATCCTAGGTAATGTCCTGATTACCTTGGTGGTTCTAAAGATTATTTTATCAGATTTTCCTGTGGTGTGAGGTGTGTTAAGAGTGACTGAATCTGCTCGGAAGAACGTCGGAGGCGCCCCGATAGAGAATCGTAAATATTCAACATGTTGAATATTTACAATCAGAAATCCTGATGTGTGGGGGGAACCCCGAGGACAAACGCGCATACGATCTGGAGATTATCACGTGAAACTAAACAATATCCAATCAGAAAGCGAGCTGACAGAAGACGGAAGCATAACAAACGCAGTCATCGCAATTTCTTCCTGCCTATCGTCCGCCATGTTTATTCTCAAGTCTCAATAGATTCTGCGAGATTTCCCGTGTTCACAGTCGGGACTCTGGTTGAAAATCTGTTGGTGTGTGGTGTGTCTTTGTCACATCGCGGCACACCACACACTATAGGAGCAAAACGGTTAAATCTAGGATTTTTTGTCCTCATGTTAGTGGTCTCTCACATTTTGAAAATTTTATAAGATTTTAAAAATATTTTAGTGTGTACCCAGCGTTATACAGTACAGTGCATTTGTGTAGACTTTGTGTGCACAATTTATTTACACCCAATAGAAGAGAAAAGCAGTGATAATTGTAACCCTCGATAAATGTAACATCTGTAATAATTGAATACACAATTTAATACACAGTGCCCATATCAAATGTACAAGCATTACTCAATCCTCTTACTTTTTCACAAAATAATTTACTATTTAAATAAACAGTAGACACAGATATATATAAAAAAAAAAAAAAGTTTTGAATGAGGAAAAATTGGTTACATATGTTGGTTATACATTAATATTGGCACAAGCTATTTGCACTATTTTCAAAACTATTTTTAATGCATTAATTGTGCCTTGTAATGCAACTTATAATTCATTGTATGATCTCAAGAATTAATATATTATAATACTTTTCTATTAATTGAACAGACCTTTACAAAGTATAATGCATAAAAAGACATGACAAACAGCCAATTTCAGATGTAACAAGGAATCGGCATATATTATAATGCATTATAACATATATTAGGAATACCTGTAACATGTATGTCTTGTGTTTCCATTGTGTTGTTGGTTTGACCTAGTTTTCCTGTGTTCTAATTAGTTCATTCTGTCCACCTGTTGTCTAGTTCGTTACCTCATTAGTTCCTTTGTTTGGTTCATGGTTATAAGTCCTCAGTTCTCCCTCAGTGTTTGTCGGTTCTTATTTATATTGGCGTGTAATTCATTCCTGTCTCCAGTATCTTTGTTATTATAGTCTATTTCCTAGTGTTTATCTGTGTCTTCGTGAGCTTTCTTACACAGACCGTAACAATATCATTATATATGCATTATACATAAACACTCTAAGTAAAGTGTTACCAAAGTATTTTCATTGCACAAAGTGTAAATAGTAATGCTATTTGCACTAAATGCAAATCGTGTTAGATTATATTATAGCATAGTAAAAATACTGGCAGATACTATTTGCACCTCAATGTTCTATATAGTACAAACAGTATAAAATAACATTCAGTGTATATTTATTAAAATCATAAATGGATGTTGACTTATGGGGACCTTATTTGTTCCCATCCCTTAAAGCTCACCCCTACACCTACCACAGCTGTGTATGTGTGTGCTTGTCACTCCAGAGCATCTACAAGCTGAAATTCCAGCATGTGTGTCCACTGATACGAATACTGATGAATTTGTTTTTGTCACAAATTGTGAAAGATGGTGCATAAAACTTCAGTTTAAGGAGCAAGCTGTGCTGGTCATTGTCTCTGTTTATGTGTGTGTGTGTGTGTGTGTGTGTGGTCAAGGCAAACTGTCATCAGTAAACAACGAAACATGCTGAGCTTTTCAGTTTAACATTTTTAATGGCCAAACACTCATATTTAATATCTCTAACTTTTAAAAATGTGTAAAGTAGTGCAAAGTTTATTTTGTCTTTATTTGGTGCTTAGCAGCCACTGCTCTCCGCGCCAAGCGCCATTCCTGCGTCCGCACTCGCAACCTCATGTTTGCGGCTGAATGCAAATGATCATAATTGATGGACAACTATGCCCATGAAAAGACATCAGCAATCTGGCGCCAAAAGAAAAAAAAAAGTGAAAACGAAGCCCGTGCATCACTTTCAGGCACATTCATAATCCTGTGAATTTTTTTTTGGCTGTTTTAATGTCGGTAATAATTTGACCACCAAAAACAAATCTAATATTCTCTCTGCGTTTCCATGTTCCCTTACGAAAATATTGCTGTTGAAAATCTTCATCACTGCTGCAAATACGACGAATGCGACTAAATTGAGAAATTGGTAACGAGCGCTTTAATGACATAGGATGATAGGACTGTCTGTGTAGAATAGTATTACGGTCAGTTGGTTTATGATACAAAGTCGTTTCAATGCCTGATGCAGTATGAAGAACAAGCACATCCAAAAAATTAATTTTCTCGCGTGCGGGGAGATGAAGCGAGGACTCAAGTGCAGGAGAAATGGTTATTTATTTTGATACTAAAAATGAAACAAATAAACTCAAACCACCCCGAAGGGGGATTTTTTTTTTTTTTTTTTTTTTTTAGTTCCATAATATTTGAGGGAGGTTGCACAACAATACAATCCTGCTTAGGGCACCCATTTGTATGAAACAGAGAAGCATGGACATTTTTCTCAATAACTTTCATTTTTACTTTATATATATATATATATATATGAACAGTTCCTTTATGGTCAGAAAGTCAAAATTCAGCTGCCTTCAAGAAGTTATGGTTTAGCACCTGCTGATAAATGCCATAGCTACAATTTGGCGGCAAAAATCATCTTTCTATGACTATTTAAAAGTTGCAATGTATTTGGACTAAATGTAGATTATAGTAGGTTTTTATTTTTATTTTTTATTATTATTATTATTTGTATTTCATTATTATTATTTTGAGAGGTCTTAAATTCAATTTTGTATTTTTACCTTAACGTCATCGTTATTATCAGTAATTTAATTTAATAACGTAATTATCAGCCAATTAGCATCTTGACATCATTTCCCAACAGCGATTACTCACATGGCATTTACACCTCAAACACAGTTGTGTCCATAACTGAGCACCCATGAGAATACTGCCCATTGAGATAACTGGGAATGCTAACAGATAGCTTTCATAGTATCATAGAGCTTCTTGGTTGATTTGCTGTTGTTCTGTTGTTCTATTTCAGTAACATGACATTAGCATTGCTAGTGGCACACTCTAGCAGATAGGCTACATTAACAGTCTGTTGAGACTTCTGTTAGTTTGTGTGTCATTGTAAAGTCTCTTCTCAACTCCAGGTGAGGGAAGGTTACCTTTGTAACTGCAGACCCAAGAGTGTCATGTGATTTGCCGCTCTCTAATTGTATTGCTAGGATGTACTTTGGGACTCACTGGCTGCAAGACTCTCTCTGGATTCTCAATGCTCCCTCATCGATTACACATGTAAACAATGTTTATTCAACAGCAGATGTTTGATGGCACAGAGGTTGAAACAGACCTGATTTAGCATTCATAGACCTGAAGATCAGCGTCACAGGACCTGCTGTGGATCCAGGCTTGTATGGTTCTGTAATCTAGAATCGTGGTCATGATTTGATGGCATTGGTTTAACGAACGTTTTAAACTATGCACGAGCATATTTGTGTGTGTATGCAAGTGTGTGTTCTAATAATTTTTTTTTTGTGTGTGTGTGTGTGTTTAAGCCGTATCTGAGCACCATGTGCTCATGGGAGATAACTCTCGTCATTAAGCACAGCCTACAACCTGGGTAGCTTAAAATGAACAGTTTTCTGCAAAGATGATGGTGAAGTCAGAAAATCTCCAATATCTCTCTCACACACAGTGGCATCTGCTTCTTTGTGGCTTCCTCAGGCAAAGTCTTGTGCCTGTGTACAATCTGTGCTTGTTTGGAATGACCTGATTTATTTATCAGAATTCACACAATTGACATATTGGATTATGTGCTGTGTTAAAGGAATAGTTCAATTCTTCATATATATTATATCTTATATATACAAATATATATATAATATATATATTTGTGTGGAACAGTTTTTCAAGCTGTTCTTTTTCATATAATGAAAGTGATTATGTTTTTCAAGCTGTTTTTTTATTTTATTTTGCATATATTGAAAGATCACGCTTTCAAACCAGTATCTTAGCGAATAGCAACTTAAATTTTGCTCTATTTGTCACTAAACTAATATATGGTTTCAGAATACTTAATATGCTAATGTAAAAAAGTTTTTTTTTTTTTAAACATCTTATGTTCACCAAGGCTGCATTTATTTGATGAAAATACAGTAAAAATAATAATGTTGAAAAATTATTATAATTAATATTTTCTCTTTTAATATATTTTAAAATGTGTGCATTTTTATTCCTGCCGAGGGCAAAGCTGAAGCAACTTAAATTTTGCTCTATTTGTCACTAAACTAATATATGGTTTCAGAATACTTAATATGCTAATGTAAAAAAGTTTTTTTTTTTTTAAACATCTTATGTTCACCAAGGCTGCATTTATTTGATGAAAATACAGTAAAAATAATAATGTTGAAAAATTATTATAATTAATATTTTCTCTTTTAATATATTTTAAAATGTGTGTATTTTTATTCCTGCCGAGGGCAAAGCTGAATTATCAGCATCCATTACTCCAGTCTTCAGTGTCACATGATCCTTAAGAAATCATTCTAATATGCTGATTTGGTGCTCAAGAAACATTTTTATTTTTATTTATTTATTTTTTTTGTTATCCATGTTGAAAACAGTTGTGCTGCCTAATATTTATACCTTTTTTGATACCTTTTTTAAAATATTTATTTATTTATTTTTAATGAATAGAAATAAAAAAAACTGCATTTATTTGAAATGCATTTATTTTTTTTATGGAAAAGAGAGACTTCATCTTCTAAACTTCCTTTTTGGTGCTCCACAGAAGAAAAAATCACAGAGGTTGGGATTTTCTGTGAAATTTCCCTTTAATGTTGAGAAAGTACATTTGTTGTGAGACTTTTCCCCCATCAAAGTCATTGCTGTTTCGTTATTTGTATCAAGTTCTTCAACAGTTTCATTAAAAGTTAATTTTACTCTAAAGAACCCTGTGAAGTACAAGGAAGCCTCTCTAACAAATTCTCATCTTGAGGTTTATTAAGCTTTGATTAAGTGGGATGTGAAATATGGAAAACATTTTGAATCCTGCATTTGTTGTACGTTCATCTGACGGCTCTCCCACACTGTTTATCATGTAGCAGGAACTAGATCGCATTATTTATGTGGAATGTGAGTGTGGGGTGAGTCTCTTGCATGCTGTCAGTGGCCTGGTGAAAGAGTTGTGTTCATTGTCCAGGCATATGTCTTCAGTCTAATGCACTAACAGCGTGATGCCTGTTTGCCGTCAGTCCCTCACAAACAAACATGCTTGAGAGAAAGAGACTGTGAATGATAGAATGCCTGTTTTTGACCACAGGCTGAAAAACACTGGTTGTTGTCAATGTCAGTGGAGGTTACCATAACTCACTTTCTAAAAATCACCATGATTTTAGATTTTTGACATGGGAATACCATGATATTTTTTGAAATACTATGTAAGCACCATCAAATATTGAGTATCTTGGTCTACCACCATGGTACCACCACAGTACTTTTTGTAAGGCCCATGCTTACTTGTATATTATTATATTATAGCTGTTTGAAACTCTCATTGATGTAATAATACAGAAAGAACAGGAAAAGATGGATTGAAGAATGTTAAAAGCTGGATTTGAACTCTTTGAGCACATGAGCTCCACAGTCCAATATATCAAAGCAATATACCAACACACCACAGCTCCAACCGATTTCTTTTTCAGCTCTTCTTTAATTATAAGTGTGTACATATGTGCCTAAAGATTAGTTTAATTGCTTTACTGTAGGTTAATTAAAGTTTCATACATTTGTGGTAACTGACTTGTTCTTTGACTGATGCTCTCTTTTATTCTTTTGCATTTGCAGCATATTAATGCACTCAACCCAGTGTAATGAAGTAATATCTAATTGTTGCAACACAAATTAAGTTGCTCTTTTTGCTTTCCCTTTCTCATGCACTGCAAAAAGTAAGTAAGTAAATAAATAAAATCAATGCTAGATGTGGCGGTTGACTGCCAGAGCATTGCTACATTCTTAAACATATAGGTTCCAAAAGGGGGTTTTCACAGCAGTGCCATAGAAGAATCATTTTGGGTTCCCTATCGAAATTTTCTGAGCTCAGTTCTAAAAAGAACCATTTTTAAATAATTTTAGAAATCCCTTTTCCACCATTAATAACTTTTTTGTACAATGAAAAGGTTCTATGGAAGGTAAACATTCTTCATGGACCCACTGACATCAATAAAGAACCTTTATTTCTTATTTTATTTATTTATTTATTTATTTATTTTGTGGGTTTTAGGGCTTATGTGGTTTCTAGGATATTTCTAGGAAGGTGTTTGTTCACTGACCCAAGTCAAAAATCCCAACCATTAAGTCATGAATATTAAATAAAATATTCAATGTAGTGAAGTATATACATAAAACAAGTTTAAAATGGCCAGTAGTACAAAACAACACACTACACTAGTAATCATGATGCATATTCTAATAACAAGCATTAAAGGTGAAATGTGTATATATTTTTTTTTGTGTTAAAATGCTTTCACATGTCCAAGCTTAATATGCAGAGTAAGTAAGTTAGCCATTTCTAGGTTGATTTCCCCAGAAAGTTTAAACACTGTGACTATGTGGCACTATATTTAAAGGAAATGCTGCTTTAGTTATTAAAGGAATATATCATTCCCATCAGCCCCACACAGCAAGATTGAGTCCACCAATGGTGTAAGTGTAGGGGTGTGGCTAGCTGTTAAGTCAACCAATGACAGACATTGCAATGTTCATGGCTCAAGAAACCAGTTTATTATTTTTGCAATTGTTGCCACAAGCGGCACAGAGATTATATACGTTACCTTGAATATTACCTTGAAATTTTGCTTTTGAGGTAAATTGATCTTGTTTAAAGGATGCTTAAACATTTTTACTTTGATTAACAATGGCATTTTTGCTGTCTTTGTAATTTTTTGGAAAGCAGCAGATACTTTATGACTTCAGCCTGTAATGCATATAAGGGAAATCTCGTATTTCTGCTGTCATAGTTGATGCATGTGCATGTAAAAGTAGCCAACTTTAAAGGGGTCATATGATGCGATTTCAATTTTTCCTTTCTCTTTGGAGTGTTACAATCTCTTGGTGCATAAAGAAGATCTGTAAAGTTGCAAAGCCTAAAGTCTCAAATCCAAAGAGATATTCTTTATAAAAGTTAAGAGTCAATCACGCCTACCTAAAACGGCTCGTTCTAACACACCCCCACATGTCTACGTCACGATGTGGGAAGATTTGCATAACGCCGCCCAAATGTTCACGCAAAGAAAGAAGGCGTAACTTTTATTCTCACTGTAGTATTGTTGCCGCTGCCACCATGTTGTGAAGGCGCTGTGTGTTTCGTTGTGAAAGTGAAAAGAGTTTGACCTAAAGCAAACAAATGATTATAATACAACAACATGCACCCTATAGTGGATTGGACTATTGTAACAATTAATTGCGTGTACACAGAATTTAAACAATTCGTACATTTTACACAAATTCACTATATAAAAGAAAATATACCAACTTAATTAAATTAATTAATTAAATAATCCTTATGACAAATAATTGCAAAAATGCATAATAAGAACTTAAATAATCATACTTTCATACATTCAAATAAAGCAAAATTATTATTTATCTACTGCAAAGGACACCAACTCTTTAAATACATTTAATTTATAACTTCAATACTTTAAACCTAAAGTCAAATCATACCATAATTTTTTTTCTTGAAACAAAACTAATTACAAATGATAAAATCCTATTGTGACATTTTGCCTGACTGCAAAAAGTTTATTAAGTCAATAAGCAATCTCACAAATCTCTGTTATAACACAATAAATATATGCATAATGAATCTTTCATAATGTCTACAATTCGTGTGTTATAATGAGAGGATTCGAGAGCACGCAAATTTCAGCACTGCATTGTTCAACGCTGCAAACATGTGTTATAGCCTAAATAGAAACTCTGCATACGTTTGCACATGTTAATCATTTATATTTTATATTAGTTCATGTTGCTTTTGTGCAATAGATGAATAACAATTTATTTGTTTTAGATATTTTATGTTTAGATATGTCTATTTTGCGGGAGTCCCGTGAATCATTTTATTCTCCCGCATCCCGCACACACACGAGTGTCTACCCGCCCACACCAGCACTCGCGCATCTTGTCCCGCGCCACACTCTGTTGCGTCGGGTCTCACGGGAGAGCAGGTCTCTAATCCACTGGCACTTGACTCGACAGTGCGTGTGCTACATCATTTTTACAATGTGACAGTAACGTATAGAGACCTCGGCTTGTAACTATACTGAAAATTATAACGCGTTAAATTACTCCGTTACTAAGTAATGCGTTACTGCCCAACACTGCTGAGGAAATACATCAACTTTGCGCTGTGGATCGCCGGATCGGCTTTCACCGTGGACGAAGCGGAGTCCAGCCCGGGGTCGTCACATGTGGTTACCGCGAGCCTGCCGGCCGCTCCTTCGTCGAATCCACTGGCCTCACTCTAGTTCCTCACTCTAGCCCGCCGGCCTCTGCTCACTCTAGCCCGCTGTGTGTTTCATTGTAAAAGTTTGTAAAAATCGACGTGTTTCAGAAAGGCGGGGCATAGAGGAGAAACAATAATGTACATATGTGAAAAAATAATGTTTTTTTTTAACCTTAAACCGCATAAACGCATTTCTTTACACCAAATACACAAAATAATGTTCTTTTTAGCAACATCATATGACCCCTTTAAGACAGTTTCATGTCTTCTTGTGTCTTCTCTGTGGAGTCCTTTGGCATAAGGGTTTTCCAGCTTTCTCTTTCCAATCTTGCACAGGATTGAAAAAGGAACTCACACAGAGAATTGCAAAAACAGAGGAATAAAGTCAACATTTCCTAGTGGTGCACTTCTGGCGGGACATTCCAACATGAGAGGAAAATATATATATATTTTTTTCTCAGTGTTGTCCTGGGTGCAGTTTTTTTCTGCTCGGCTGGATGTGGGTAATTTGTCATCCCAGACAGCAGTTAAAACTTTAAAGCATGTAACAAGGATGTTTCCAAGCAAACACGGGCTCTGTAATGTATCTGTTCTCGGCGGTAGATGTCTTTGTACGTGTTCAGCATGGGAGTCATGAGTTTAACATGCCTTTACAACAGCTCCCGGATGATGCAGTCTCTCCATATGCCATAAGTGCTGCTTCAATATATAGATGATTTTCTTGCCCTGAGGAATGGCTCCTTCAGGTACAGGCATGATGCATTCATTACAGTCGTGGCCTAATGGTTAGAGAGTCGAACCTGTAACCCAAAGGTCACGCGATCGATTCTCTGCACTGGCAGGGATTTTAGGTGGGGGGAGTGAATGACCAGAGCTCTCTTCCACCCTCAATTCCACGACTGAGGTGAAACCCTTGAGCAAGGCACTGAACCCCCAACTGCTCCCCGGATGCCTCAGCAAAGATGTCTCCCCACTGCTCCGGGTGTGTGTTCGCGGTATATGTGTGTGTGTTCACTACTCACTGCTGTGTGTGTGCACTTGCATGGGTTAAATTCAGAGCACAAATTCCAAGTATGGGACACCATACTTGACTACACGTCATGTCACTTTCACTTTCACTTTCATGGTCAAACACACACACAGTATTGCCACCTTCATTTTGAATGGCTACAGTCCTGACCCTGTAGTGCAGATGGCTCTTTAGTTCATTGTGTTCTTCTATCCTTCGTAACATGCTGAGAGTTACATAGTGTTACTAAAAAGCCAAAAACACATTTCATCCAACATTTAAAGGTCACCATTGCTCTCTAACAGTGCTAAGAGCTAGCCAGATGCCTCTCTCATAACGTGCTATCCCTTACCAAAAAATCTGGTGGTGCTACCCTAGTGTCAGGGTATACTTTGATAAATATTCCGTGGTACTGCATAATTATCATATTCATACTTTTTCAGAAAAAAAACAAAATCTGTGGATTGACATTGACTTATACACACACACACACACACACACACAGTCTGGCTACGACTGTATATATTATTTTTTTTCTCTAATACACATCGGCCACAATTATTGACACCCTTAGAAAGTATTATAAATAAAATATCTCTGAAGTATATTCCCATTCATATTAGCACACCAGGGTGACTATGTGTAACGAATTCAGTACACTGAATGCGAGCGTAGTGAAGAACCCAAGTGCAGTTTATTCAAACAAGGTGAAATCCAAAATCCAAACAAGAAACGAAGACTAGAAACACAGACTTGACTTGACTTGACTTGACGAGGCATGAACAGACTTGACGAGGCATGAACAGACTAGACTCACCGACAGCAGGTTACAGCATCAATACACGACAAAGCACAATGGGAACATGAGGGCTATTTGTATCAAACAAGAAGGGTCACATGACATGAACAAACCAATGGGAAACAAGACACATAACTAAGACTACCAATCAGAACATGACACAATGAACAAGAGAACCAATGGCATGAATACATGAGGGCAAGGGAAGCATGACACAAACAGGGACCATGACTAAACTCCAAAATAAAAGACATGAAAACATGAACAAGAAACACAACCCAAAACACCACATTACACTATGAATATGAAATTATCCAGCCATGGCTTCTGTTTCACAGCAGTATAAATATGAGGGAACACGAAGGTCAAATTCCCTTCATCTAATCATCCATCACAAGGAGTAAAACCAAAGAATATAGTTCTGATGTGCAGCAAAAGATTGTTGAGCTTCAATGTGGCTGTAAGAAAAGAGCTAAAGCATTGGCAATGTAAATATCCACCATCAGGGCAATAATTAAGAAGTTCCAATTAGCAAAAAATGTTACAAATCTGCCTGAAAGACAACGTGTGCCTTTATCGTCCTAATGCACGGTGTGGAGGAGAGTTTGAGTGGCCAAAGACTCTCCAAGAATCACTGTTGGAAAACTGCAGGAAATAGTTGAGTCTCGGGGTCAGAAAGCCACAAACAAACAAATAAATAAATAATCAAGCAGCACCTACATCACCACATGTTGTTTGGGAGGGTTTTGAGCAAAAAAAAAACAACTCCTCTGCTCTCATCCAAAAACAAACTCCAGCATATTAAATTGTCAGACACGACTGGAACTTCAAATGGGACTGGATTCTATGGTCAGATGAAACTAAAAAAATAGCTTTTTGGCAGCAAACACATGGGTTTGGTGCACACAGGGATAAAAAAGTACCCCATGTGTACAATTAAATATACTGCTGTATCTTTAATATTGTGAGCCTATTTTTCTGCAGGAGGTCCTGGACATCTTGTTCAGATACATGACATCATGGATTCTATCAAATAGCAACAGATAAAAAAATAAAAACCTGACTGACTCTGCTAGAAATCTTATAATGGGTCAAGGTTAGATCTTCCATCAGGACAACAAATCCAAAAAAAACAAAAAAACATCAAAATCAACACAAAAATGGGTCACTGAGCACAAAACTAAGGTTCTGCTATGGCCATCCAATCCCTCGGATCTGAAACCTACAGAAAATGAGTGGGATGAACTTAAGATGAGAGTGCATGAACATGGACCTCGAAATTTGATAGATCTGAGGAAATTCTGTATATAAAAATGGTCTCTGATTTCTTGTCAGGTGTTCTCCAAACTCATCAGGCAATATAGGAGACTCAGAGCTGTTATCTTGACAAAAGGAGGTTGCAAAAAGTATTAAATAAAACGGTGTCAGTTATTGGGGCCAATGTGTATTTAAAGGGGTCATATGATGCGATTTCAACACTCCCACATACATATTTAATTGAGTTATTTCATAAATTGCAGTAACTGCTCTAAAATATGAAACACCAATGTTTCAGAAGTTTATAACAAGCTTATCCGATGTTTATGTATAATATATCAAAATGTAACAATTTAGAATAAATTAGGCTAGAAATCAGACTACAATTCTTCAAATGTTTCTGCAAATTTGCTGGAAATGAGCTATATATATATATATTTATTTTTTTTTTAACTGTGTGTCTAGTGCTTCTGTTCCAGTCTGTGAGGATTTTCTT
This sequence comes from Sinocyclocheilus rhinocerous, assembly GCF_001515625.1. Classification (NCBI taxonomy): domain Eukaryota; kingdom Metazoa; phylum Chordata; class Actinopteri; order Cypriniformes; family Cyprinidae; genus Sinocyclocheilus; species Sinocyclocheilus rhinocerous. The sequence continues at coordinate 140,352 of NW_015635046.1, read as the reverse complement.
TAAACTATTTGAAATGTTACGGACCACAGACGTTAAATAATTCACAAATGAAAGGCCCAGTTAGCTCAGCTGGTGTGTGAGAGGGATCAAACTTGAAAAAGCACAACTAAATGGAAGGACATTTTGAGTGTTTATGAGCATCTATTATACTTTACATGCTGGGAAGTATTAGGCATACTCAGATGAAATACATACAAATATTATAATGGATAATAATAGTAGTAAGAAATAAAACATGTCTTGGAACATTTTAGGGTTTTTTTTGTGATCACTTTTTTAATGCATTTATAGTTTTATTAAAGCAGGTGATGCTTTTGAAAAGACCTCTTTCATGAGAAACACCAGTCTGTAAGTTTATTAGTGTCTGTGATGGAAAAAAAACAAAACAAAAACCTTGGTCTTCAGAAAGCTTATGCATTATGACTCCATTAGCTTCAGTCTCTCTCGTTTTATGCTCTTCCTGTAGATTTTGGGTTTGTCATCTTTTGGCACCACACTATTATATCTGCTGTATTCTTGAGCAGAAGCCGTGTGAGATACAGACTGGCCTGTGGTATTATTTGTCATTTCAACATCCATAACGCTGAAAAACCCCTCATTATTTACCACCTGCAGTATGCTGCTCAATAATTTCCGGCTAATGTCACTCTTATCTCGTTCATGTGTCAAGTCTGTGTAGTCTGCATGTCATGTTGATGGTACCCTCACTGTTTGTGTCATTTTGTGTGCAGTTCAAGCTGGGTATGTCCTTTTGGCCTGCACCACTCCAAAATGTTTCACGTCACATGTGGAAGTGATTCCTCCTGCTGCTGCTGTGAGTGTGTGTGAGTGTATGAGAGTGTGTATACTCTTCCATTATGGTTTCTGTCCTACTCTAATGAAAATTACTGTTCCCAGGCCAGTACTGCTGATCCTGCTCCTTTAGACCCAAAACATTATCAATCACAAACCCCTGTTTTTAAAAGCCAGGACTTTTCCAACCATATTTCCTTCTTTTTATTCAAATCAAAGCTCACCTTAACAACTGATATGGGTGTTTTTGTCACTCACTGCAGTTTTTGTTGTTTGGATTTTCATAGTTTTAGTTTCTGTTAATGGAATGCAGGTCTGACTCCAGCTCTAAGATGAGACATAGGACTCTTTGAGGCAAGACAGCAGACAGATTGGGGGAATAGGTAGGGAGGTGGTTGCCAGGGTGGACAAAGGTCATGATCAGGTGAGGTCAATAGAAAACCAAACCAAAGTACTCTGATAATGTTTCTAGAGCAGCACTGTGCACCTGCTGAAGCTACGGTATCATTACAGTAGGTTTTATTTTTATTATTAATAATTTGTTCCCCTTAAGCTTGCTGTCTGATTTGAATGTAAGTCATTAGAAACTAGACAACACATATTTATTACTTTGAGTTTTTTTTCTTATAAGTGGTAATTTATAAAGCAAATATATTAATGTTAAATAATATTTATATAATAATATTATCACAATAAAATATTAAAATATAACCAATAATAATAACAATAATGTAATATTATTATTGCTGTTGTTGTTGTGTGTGTGTGTGTGTGTGTGTGTGTGTGTGTCATTTTCTTAGTATTTATTTAATATGATTTGATTTGATTTCAGTTTATTTGACAATCAAGCATATGGCTTATTTCCATTGTTGTTTTCAATGTTATTAAAAAAAATGGAGGCATATACACAGGAGACGAGGCAGTATCCCCATCCAATACAAACAAAAATTATAAAATAAAATAAAAATATCAAATCAATTTCCTCACTGTAATCACCAAAAAAAGCCATCTTTTAACCTGTATTTTAAAGTTTCTTAAAAATTGTTAAACCTTTTAATGACATGGGGACCAATTATTGAATTGCATTTTTGCCTCATTAAAAAGTCTGTCTAAATGAACCTCTTGCCAGAATTATATATATATATATTGAAATGTTATTCGATAAAATTAGATAGACTTCAGGGGAAAAATGAACAACTACTTCTTTTTTTTTTACACAAAGCATTCAGATTAATCTCCGGACAAAAGAAATTGAACCCAGCGATAGTAATTGTGTATGTGTGAGGGAGTGCAAGATTTGTCTCCGTTTATAATTACTACTGGCTTTTAGACTCCATGAAATGTTACAGGGCTTGAGCTTTTAGTGTCAATTTGAGAACTCCTAACCATTAGTCAGACTCTATTTTCATTGGCTTAAATTATCTAGCACTGTAACAAGCTTTAAATCAATCTCTATAATGATTAAAATAATTACAGCCTGTGCTGTTTTATCAGAAAATAATGATTGTAGTCTTCAATTTTTTTACTCACCAAAAAAAAACAAACAAAAAAACACACCAGTTTGGAACAACTTGAGTGTAATTAAACGATGACAGATTATTTTATTTTATTTATTTATTTATTTATTGCCTTTAAGTAATTAGAGATACTTACAAAAGCAAATTTCAGCCTTTGCAAACCCTTAACCCTAAATATTAACATTTGGCATTAAACTCACAAGAGTGTTTCTCCTACAAACTTGAATGACACATATCATTATTTCTTTTCTGTGTGATCCTCCTTTTGATGTTCGCTTGTCAGATGAAAAAAAAAATTGACAAAAATAAATCCTTTAGACCTGCATTAGTGAAGTGACCTAAACAACTGTATATGGCTCTTTTGAATTGGACCAGCAAGTAACCACCCAGAAGACCCTAGAAACCACCTAACAGCATTGCATGTACCCTTCAAATGTTCATTGTGAATATCATTGATTCAATAACAAAAATAACAGTTAAAGGTGACATATCATGAAAATATGACTTTTCCAGGTTTTAAGTGCTATAATCAGGTCCCCGGTGCATCTACCAACCAAGGAAACGTGAAAAAGATTAACCCAGTAACTTTGTTTTGAGAAGCCTTTTTCTGCAAGCATCTGAGAAAACGAGCGCATCTGATTTCGCTCCCTTGGTGACGTGGCAAAAGGATCTCATTATAATATTACC
>NW_015635046.1:133225-135509 GCF_001515625.1 Sinocyclocheilus rhinocerous | reverse complement strand
TACTGTATATATCAAAATGTAACAATTTAGAATAAATTAGGCTAGAAATCAGACTACAATTCTTCAAATGTTTCTGCAAATTTGCTGGAAATGAGCTATATATATATATATTTATTTTTTTTTTAACTGTGTGTCTAGTGCTTCTGTTCCAGTCTGTGAGGATTTTCTTTAAACTATTTGAAATGTTACGGACCACAGACGTTAAATAATTCACAAATGAAAGGCCCAGTTAGCTCAGCTGGTGTGTGAGAGGGATCAAACTTGAAAAAGCACAACTAAATGGAAGGACATTTTGAGTGTTTATGAGCATCTATTATACTTTACATGCTGGGAAGTATTAGGCATACTCAGATGAAATACATACAAATATTATAATGGATAATAATAGTAGTAAGAAATAAAACATGTCTTGGAACATTTTAGGGTTTTTTTTGTGATCACTTTTTTAATGCATTTATAGTTTTATTAAAGCAGGTGATGCTTTTGAAAAGACCTCTTTCATGAGAAACACCAGTCTGTAAGTTTATTAGTGTCTGTGATGGAAAAAAAACAAAACAAAAACCTTGGTCTTCAGAAAGCTTATGCATTATGACTCCATTAGCTTCAGTCTCTCTCGTTTTATGCTCTTCCTGTAGATTTTGGGTTTGTCATCTTTTGGCACCACACTATTATATCTGCTGTACTCTTGAGCAGAAGCCGTGTGAGATACAGACTGGCCTGTGGTATTATTTGTCATTTCAACATCCATAACGCTGAAAAACCCCTCATTATTTACCACCTGCAGTATGCTGCTCAATAATTTCCGGCTAATGTCACTCTTATCTCGTTCATGTGTCAAGTCTGTGTAGTCTGCATGTCATGTTGATGGTACCCTCACTGTTTGTGTCATTTTGTGTGCAGTTCAAGCTGGGTATGTCCTTTTGGCCTGCACCACTCCAAAATGTTTCACGTCACATGTGGAAGTGATTCCTCCTGCTGCTGCTGTGAGTGTGTGTGAGTGTATGAGAGTGTGTATACTCTTCCATTATGGTTTCTGTCCTACTCTAATGAAAATTACTGTTCCCAGGCCAGTACTGCTGATCCTGCTCCTTTAGACCCAAAACATTATCAATCACAAACCCCTGTTTTTAAAAGCCAGGACTTTTCCAACCATATTTCCTTCTTTTTATTCAAATCAAAGCTCACCTTAACAACTGATATGGGTGTTTTTGTCACTCACTGCAGTTTTTGTTGTTTGGATTTTCATAGTTTTAGTTTCTGTTAATGGAATGCAGGTCTGACTCCAGCTCTAAGATGAGACATAGGACTCTTTGAGGCAAGACAGCAGACAGATTGGGGGAATAGGTAGGGAGGTGGTTGCCAGGGTGGACAAAGGTCATGATCAGGTGAGGTCAATAGAAAACCAAACCAAAGTACTCTGATAATGTTTCTAGAGCAGCACTGTGCACCTGCTGAAGCTACGGTATCATTACAGTAGGTTTTATTTTTATTATTAATAATTTGTTCCCCTTAAGCTTGCTGTCTGATTTGAATGTAAGTCATTAGAAACTAGACAACACATATTTATTACTTTGAGTTTTTTTTCTTATAAGTGGTAATTTATAAAGCAAATATATTAATGTTAAATAATATTTATATAATAATATTATCACAATAAAATATTAAAATATAACCAATAATAATAACAATAATGTAATATTATTATTGCTGTTGTTGTTGTGTGTGTGTGTGTGTGTGTGTGTGTGTGTCATTTTCTTAGTATATGATTTGATTGATTTGATTTGATTTCAGTTTATTTGACAATCAAGCATATGGCTTATTTCCATTGTTGTTATTAAAAAAATTAAAAAAAATGGAGGCATATACACAGGAGACGAGGCAGTATCCCCATCCAATACAAACAAAAATTATAAAATAAAATAAAAATATCAAATCAATTTCCTCACTGTAATCACCAAAAAAAGCCATCTTTTAACCTGTATTTTAAAGTTTCTTAAAAATTGTTAAACCTTTTAATGACATGGGGACCAATTATTGAATTGCATTTTTGCCTCATTAAAAAGTCTGTCTAAATGAACCTCTTGCCAGAATTGTTTTAAATTTATTTTAATGGTCAAATCTGAAATTACATCATTTAACTGCTGAGTGCTGAGGGCAATTAATGCAAAAGTCTTCTTTTAAGTTCTCAGAGTTAAAAGAATCGTCAAGGAAGTCTAAATCAGAACTAGAATCTATAAACTGCAGTGATTCATATCCCATACCTATTCAGCAACTTGACCCAACC
>NW_015635046.1:102496-129359 GCF_001515625.1 Sinocyclocheilus rhinocerous | reverse complement strand
TTTATTTATTTACTGTATATTGCTGCTGCCACACAGATCTAAAATAAACCTGTGATTTATTTCCCAGCAGTTTACCTTCACAGACATAACTGACTGTTTTTGTAACTCATGTGTGTTTTTAAGGTAAACTTGTGTGTGAATGAGAACTTAGTTTAGTACTTACATGCTGTGTGGTGGCCGCTTTCTGTCCGTGTGCTTCGGATATGTGCGCTCAACGCATGATTTCAGCTCGATAAACATGATAATCAGAACCAAAACAGATGTTTTTAGCAGGTACGAGCTGTAAAGGCACAGCTCTATTCTGGAAAAGGGGGCGGGGAGCAGCAGCTAATTTGCATTTAAAGAGACAGGCCCGAAAAACAGCGTGTTTCTGCTTCCACTCAAAATAGGCATTTTCAAAATGATATAATAAATGATCTGTGGAGTATTTTGAGCTGAAACTTCACAGACACATTCTGGGGACACCAGAGACTTATATATTGTAAAAAGGGGCATAATATGTCTCCTTTAAAATATTAAAGAACTGGTGTCCTATGCCCATTTATATTTTTCAATTATTTTGCCATTAGCTTAGCAACATGCTAGCAACAAATTCTATAGAATGCAACAATTGGGAAGTAAATTCCCATTAATTTTCTCCTTAGGAAAACTTTTATTGATAACATGTAAACCTTTAAAGACAGACCTACTGTGAGGTCCGAGATTGTTAATCAATAATGTATTGTTTTGTTGAAGCCATCCGTTCGAATTTTCAACTTGTTTTTTAAAACATATTTTAACAGCAGATTTTGTGGTGAAAAACTACATTACCCATGATGCTGTACAGAAAATTCCACCAATCTGAGAGTTGCGGTAAGCAAATCATTCCAAAAGATCAAATGACATAATCTAGACAATATGTCTCGATATGCTGTCAAAATACATGATATATAAATAAATCGTTTTTTTAATTTCTCCATCGTTTTTTTATTCAATTGTCATTTGTAATGATTCATGGGATTATAGCTCTTTCCTTCATTAAAGCTGTTTGGTACACAGTCTTGTACATTTGTCTTTTAGTCTTAGTTTGCATTGCTGAAAATGTGGACAAGCACTTCTACACTCTATTTGAATCAACTGTGCATTGAGTCTCCTGTGTGTTTAAGGAATCTTATTTGTACGATTCACCCTATGAGGCTCCATTTCAGAACTCTGCCTACGTAGGCAGTACACAGCAGGGCAGCTCACAAGGTTTTGGAACAGAGCTAAAATGTTGCGTTAAGAAAGAGAGGGGGAGATTTCTAAACAGGAAAAAGCAGGACAATCTGTCAAATGTAGGTTTATAAGGGATTCGGCTACGGCTCACACCAGATTCCAAAGTTTAGAATGCATTAGTCCTGTTTACACAGGCTTTGGCAAGATTATACTCACACCCACAGAGAGAGAGAGAGAGAGAGAGAGAGAGAGAGAGAGCGCACTCTTAAATAACAAGAATTTTGCAGATCCCAGTCACAGATGGTAGGGCCTACACAGGGGGGTTGACTTCAGTGATGGCGGGATATAAAGAGACGAGAGGAGGAGGTAAATAATAGAGGTGGTGGGGTGGGGGTATAGACAGATATAGTATACTGAGACAAATATATACCGAAAAGAGGGACGGAGAGAGATTTGTTTTTTCTTAGAGTAATCATGAATTGGATATCAGTACAAACTGATTCCTAATCTTCTTCTGTCTTTCCTGTGTAATTCAATTTAGAGGACAAATACATTGACCCATATCTTAACACATAGCAGCTGTATCAGTGTGTGTTTGAGGAAGTTTTGGTACTATACCATCCAAGCAAATTAGTTTGGGGCATTTACAGGGTGAATTATAGTTCAGCAATGAACATCTCCTCACGGTCAGTGCATTTACGTCCTGTTTGCTTCTCTCGTAGGCACCTCTAGCTAGAATTCAGTGATAAATAGTCCTGACCTTTTTGACAAAAGAGGGGCTTGGTCTGGGGGAAAAAATGATGTTGGATAATAGATTATTACAAACAGCACTTCCCTTAGGACTGTACTTTTATTTGGTGGTCTCAATGAATATAATTTTTCTAGAAATGTTTCATCAGTGAAAAACAACAGTGTGTAATTTTGACTCTTAATCTCGCAATGCATTGAGAGTTATGTATTGAAAGTCTATAGACAATGCCTGCCCTCTATACTGCCATTGTAACTGCATTTTAGTACATTTCTTTTTTTTTTGTTTGTTTATTTGTTTCTATGTATTGAGGTGAAATAAATTTTGTTTTTGACAATAAACATTCCCTTAAAGTAGACTACTTGTCATATTTCTGCAGCACATTAAAGCTACTAAATCATAAATGATCTAAAGAAATAACAAATGTCATTTAATAACATTTCTCCAGACGTTTCTTATTTTCTTTGGTATTTATTATATATATAATATATTACATTCATTTATTACATTAGTTCCTTTTGATGTTGGTGTCTATAACCATTAATTTGTCAAGCACCTTTATTGCTGTCATTGCCTCTGGTTATATTTAATACAACTGACAGTTGTGTTCTTGGCTGTTTGAGCTTGTTATCTGTTGACATAGAGTTGACTCGCTGCCACATTTTCTGTGACAAGCTCTATGTTTTAGCATGAGCAAGAGTCTACAATCTGATTCATTATAAAGGAGATAGCCTTTTATATTGTCGCCATGGTGACTGGTGGATTATAGGAACTGGTCCCAAATCCTGACAGTTTTTAAAGTATAACGTTGTGTTTACATCAGGGTGTGAAATTAATAATAATAATAATAATGATAATAATACAAGTATTATTAATAATATTTAATATTTATACACTGTAAATAAAAAAATATTTTCCGAAGTAGTAAATAAACAAAGATAATTGGAGTACATTTCACAAATTCAGTCTTTCAACTACAAAATTTCATGTTTAATTTAGTGTTACTTGCTGTTTCTTTGTAATTATTTGTAATTAAATTTACTAGGAATTTCTGAGTTATTTTTTTCTGTGTAATAAACATTTACATATTTGCATATTTAAATATTTATTAATATTTTAGTCTGAGATGAGTGATGACTTTAGATCACTATAGATGAGTGATTTCAGATGTGGATCTTTGGGTTGTTAGTCCCCTTATCTGTTCTTGGCTCTTCAGATCTCTTCAGATATCTCTGAACATATTTAATGCACTTTACTTTTGTTTTATTACCACAATATATATTTACAATATTGTCAAATGCATTTGTAACAAAGCATGACAGTCAACGCAGGGTTGAATATATCTGAAATATGATTACTTCCTCTCTCTATCTCTCTCCTCATATTAAAACATGTCTCTATGCTTTTTATCCTAGCAGGAACTTTCTCTTCAGGAAGATTTATAGTTTTTCATAGAGATGTGTTTCAGATTGTTTTCCGATTTTGGTTGTTAGTCACAAAATTCATAATGTTTCTTGTTTTGCATTGTTGACAAAAACTATAAATGCATATTTGACATATGATTAGCTTTATCCACTCACACACACGGAATGTGGTAGTTAAACTGTGCTGCTTAGTGAGCGGCTGAGTCTTCTTAAAGCAACTCTAATCTGCTCTCCTGAGGGGCGTCTCTATGCTGTCTCTGAACAGTTGTCCAATCAGAGCTCAGACACCAAGCCAATCACAGAGCACTAATCTGTTTACAAACTTGTTCAAATATTGAAATATTGCTGATACAGTTCAGTTATTGTTCTTCTTATTAACTGACTATTTGTGGATTTCTTAGGTTTTTGGGTGAATCAAAAAACAAGAAATAACCTGGACACTTTACCACAAAATCAAAAAAAAAATAAATAAATAATAATAATAATACATTTAGTGAACTAAAAAGAATTAAATATCAAATCTGAAATATATGTGAAATATCATTTTGCTTGTATTTGTTGGCTAAACTCATTGCTGTTTTTTTTTTTACCTTCTCTTTACACTTACTCTATCAGTCCATCTTGTCTATGCGTATCCACGTATACCTGCAGAGTAAACAGGAAATGGGGAGCATATAAATGCAGTGACCTGCCGTTGAAAAGGTCACAGTGGTGACGGGAGTTGATAGAGATCCAATAGCAAGGACGAGAGGACTGAGCTAGCATAAATCTAGTTGATTACTGATACATTACAGGGACAGAATAACAGTCCAAAAACACTGAGATTGCAAGACAAAAGGCCTTATTTTCTCTTCCTCTTTCACAATAATAACACACAGGTCAAAGTGAGAAGATTACCCATAGTACTCACCTGCTGTAGGACTACAAGCCCAGATGAAGTTTGATGGTCTTAGTGCTAGTAATTATTGTTTGCAGGGCCAGATCTGGAAATCCTCAGTCTATCATCAACAACAATCTTCTTCTTAAGTAACATTAACTCTTTAAGTTCAGAGCTGTAGGACAGTGGTAGCAACATGGCACAATACGGGACATGGTGCTCTAATGAATGTGTGGGCTTGAAACTGAGCTCTCTTTCTCTTTGTTTTGGTGGGAAGTGTGGCACAGTGGTTAAATGTATTGGTTGCTAACTGAAAGTTGTGAGCTGAAAGTCCTCAAGTGCTCCATAAGAGAAAAATACAGAACTTTGTGAATGGTGTGTAGGCCAAATCTATTGAGATTTCTGTTATTATTGTTCCTTTTGGTAAGACTCCTGTAATAATTTAACTGTGAGTTACTTATGTACCTTCATAACCCAATCATTAAGGCTCAGTGACCCTTCATCAACACCTTTTAACTTCCTTTTAACTTCTATTGCACTGCATATAATTTTGCAATTTTATTGGTGCTCAGTTATTAATAATGGCCACTGCATTAATAAATTACATGTTAAAATATATTTAAATAGAAAACTGTTATTTTACTGTTATCCTGGTAAACATAAGAGACTTCTTTCAAAAATGTAAAAAAAAAAAAAAAAACGTAATTATTCCAAACTTTTGGCCTGTATTATTATATACATACAGTAAATTATGTTTAAAAATATGTTTAACATTATATTGGACCTATTTCACATGCCTGGTTGGGAATATCTGTGCTGTATGACTACTTGTTAATATATGATTTTGTGAGTTATTTCAAAATGAATCATCAGCTGTCAAATGTTTTTGTATGAAGAACAAGCGAAAAGCAAAGACAGGCTAAAAACATGAAATAGGCAAATAGTTATGGAAAATCAAAGTTAGAGAGAGAGCCTCAATGAGAGATACACACAGCATAACAAAAACGAGATACAGTAGATTGAAGTGGTGGAATATTTTGAAAGATACTTACAGCGGCAGTAGAAGAAATAGAAGCAAAAGAGAGAGGACAGCTGGAAAGCAATCTGATATTTCTCTTAAAAGCAGCATATCTCTCTATAAAGTGACTGGCTATGCAGAGGTGAAATGTTCTGTTCTCTCACTGAATAAAATCGCTCCGCCAATTTCCAACCTGGCAGCTTCCACAGATTCCTTTAACCTCCCTCTCTGTTTTTTTTTTTCTCTCTCTCTGTCCCATCACTCCCTTCCCCTTGTTCTTGTGAAAATTTCTAGCAACATGACAGAAATACGGGTTTCTTTCCAGAGGGCCTGGGGGTTGAGTTGCATAGAAACAGAAAGGAAGAGCTTTACAGGAGCAAATGTTTTAATTTGTAAAAAAAAAAAAAAAAAACTCTCATTCACATGTGACATGGATGAGGCCTTTCTGCCTGCACGTGTGAGGCTTATGAGTGTGTGTTGTCAGTGTTCTCATAAAGAGCCCATCAGTTTATAGCTATAGATATTCAGTGTTCTGAAATCATGCCCAATTCATCGCATGTGTACTTTGAAACATGGGGGAAATGTAACTCCATCAACTACCTTTCTCACTCCGAAATGGAGTTAAAGGTCTTAGAATTGTCACCTAAGTGATATGGATTGAAGTAATATAAAAAAAGTATAACTTAAAAAAAAAATAATAATAATAATACAGTGGGCGCTTGCACATTAAGGAAGCTCCAACGGAGCGTTTGACAGATAGGAATGTGCAAGTTTCATTTTAAGATTGTAGAAAAGGCTGGATGAGTTTGAAGACAAGGAAAATAGATAATTAGTTTTCTGAAAGCAGTGAAATTCTCTTTGGTCAACAGAAGTGCACTGTTAAGACTTTGGTTCTCTGTGTCTTTGTGGCACATCATCCCCATTGAAATCAACGGATTCACAGTGTTCTCTAATACAGTTTAAGTTCTAGTGTAAGTACCATATCACTTTCGGTTTAACTGGCAAAACCCTAAATTGACAGTTGTAATTACCTTCTTATGCTGAACACAAAAATATATATTTTGAATGTTGATAACCAAGCAGTTTCCCATTGAAACAAAACTTTTTTTTTTCTGTCCATGCAATAGAACTCAATGGGGACTGAAACTGTTTATTCACCAACATCCTTCAAAATATCTTCTTTTGTTGTTCCATAAAAGAAAGCAGTACATACAGGTTTGGAACAACATGAGGATGAGTAAATGATGACAGAATTTGCATTTTTGGGTGGAATATCTCTTTAATCGGAATTTTCAGTATTTGCTGAGAAAAGACATTGAAAACAGAAAAAAGTCGGCACGTAGACTCCAAAAAAAAATTAATAACAGACTATCACACAGGTGACATTTCGAGCATGCAGGCTCTTGCAGACAATTAAAAGTTTCACATTTCATATTTTCATTTTTGTCACTTTTTTCATGCTTTTTTTTTTTGCCATGTGATTAATCACCTGTTGTATAAACAACAGGTCCCCTCGGTCCATTCGCCATGGGGCCCCTCTCAAGCACATATCATAATACTAGAGCTGTCTTTGAACACAAGAACATGTCATGTGTGAGCAGCTCCTCTCTCATTCTGTGCTGTCTGCTCGCTGTGTTGTTTGGCAAAGTGTGTAGTAGCAGCTGGTGATGCGCTTTTGTGATACAGGTCAGGGAACATGAATATTTGTGTTCTGTCTATCTAAAACATTACAAATATTAGATTTAGCAAGAACTAATGAATGCAAAATTCTGAAGTTTAAACACAAAGGTTGTTAGCAGTCTTGATCCAGAGGTCCAGGGTCACAATTTTCACAATTTTGTCATCTTTTCTAGTAAAAATATCCCAGTTATAGGCTACCCCATTGACAAATACTGTACTTTGTGAGGTTCATACTTAAAAAAAAAAAAAAGAAAAGGGAACTATTTGTCAACCAGGACAGAAAAACAGGTACTTTATATAGGTAACAATAAGGTTCCATTTGTTAATATTCAGCATTTGTTAATCTTAGTTAATGTTGATTCCAGCATTTACTAATACATTATTACATCAAATGTGGTATCTGTTAATGGTATGTAATGAACTTGAACTAACATGAACTAATAATGAACAGTTGTATTGTTATTAAAGTTAGCAAAGATTAATAAATACTGTAACAAATGTATTGTTAGTTAATATTACTTAATACAAACAATGAAAATGCAATTGCCAATTCAAACAAAATTAACTGATAGGAATTTACTGTAAACTGTTACCGCCAAAATAAATTAAATTAAAATAAAATAAAAATTATTGTATTTTTATTTCAGATATCAAAGCAGCATGCCTCCAGCCAATATATATAGACACAAAAAAAACCTGAACTACTAATAATAAACATCAAAATAAAACCACACACACAACAAAAATAATACAATTTTACCTAAAAGTAAAATTAAAAACAGAAAATAAGGAAATCAAAACTAATACAAAATATAAAAAAATAACTTTAATAGTATCTCAGTGATACAAATCTAAGGCTGTTCTAAAATAGAAAACAAGACAAACACACTGATTAAGAAAAGTACGTTTCTATTCTACAGTAAGACTATTCTGTGGTGTCAAGAGTTATCTCTATCAATCGTGGTACATTAGAACTGTAGTTGAGATGAACATGGTTTCTTTGTGGCTTTGAAGCACAGGATTTAGGATGTCTAAATGGAAAGGCTTTTATCTCAGTTTCTTATGTGTGCACACGACGGATCGGTGCATTTTCCACTTTCTGTTCCGCTGTTATCTGCCATTATATCTAATCATTATCATTATCATCATGCTCCGCATACCTGCCTTGTTCCTGTTCTATTGATGTTGGAACTCTTTTTGTCATGTCAGTTTTTGAAACTGTAACAAAGCCCACAGTTCAGAATAAAGATACCGTTAGCTAACCAGATTTCTGAATATATATGCGGTTTGAGTGGCTCAATGCTTTTGTCTAAAATTCCGTCCAAAGTTTTCATTCCACAAAAGTTGTCTGTGCCCGCAAATTGAACTGTAAATCACAGGGCCCATTACACGATGTTCTTGTCCATTATCCACTACTGGCCTGCAGTGTGCTGTACATATTCTGGGTTTTCTTTTTGGTAACCCAGCAACCTTTGTGGGGCGTATGGTCTGATCAGATGGCTTACCTCTCCCATGGTTTGCCTCAAAGGTCCATCTCAGGACAACAGGCTTTACAGCATCAGGATCAGCCATGCTGACCTCACTGAGCAGGAGGATGAGTAATCTCAACAGCATGGAGCCTTCACTACATACAGTACACTCAGACATCGCTGTCCAGATGATACGTTCAAATTATGTTTGATTGATTAAAGTAATCCAAGTTAATCTGTAACTTAGATTGATCCATTATAGCTAATTTACTCTTTAGAAAACTGGTTCCAGCTCTAAATTGTCATGAGCCATGTTCAAAGCCATTGTAAAATAAGCCAATGTGGCAAATATAGAGGAACATTAATTCTATATTAAGGTGTGCAAATACATATATATATGTATTAAATAATTATATGTGCAAATATATATATATATATATATATATATATATATATATATATATATATATATATATATATATACAGTATATATATATAATTTGCACATATACATTTGTGTATTGTGTATATATACGGAAATGTCAAATGTGAGATTTTTTGTGGAAAATGTGATACATTTTAAGGACGTGTAGAAAGTTGAAAAAAATATAATATCATTCGATTATTTTTTATTATTTATTTATTTATTTATATACAAATAAATGCTATAACAACACAAGTCAAAAAAAAAAAAAAAAGTACTTTTCTGCCAGTTGTCTGCCAGGACATTATCCATTACTTTTACAGACATTTCTGTTAACCCAATGCAATGAAGTGCATACAGGTAAAATAGAAAATCCCTTCATTTTAAAGCAGTACACTTTAACTATTTTAACTTTTGTTTGAATTAGTGACTTGTATTAAAAACATACGCCATTTGTAATTAGCATGTAGATTACAGACCAGATACATTTGTATGTGAGATTTATCTATTTGACTTTCTGTTCTCTCCTACAGGCCTTTTTTTTTTTTTCTTTAGCACGGTTAATGAGCTATGAGGGCTCCTTTACTTTGCCTTTTATAATCTTAACATGTTTCCGTCCCCGAGTTGAAATAAAATTGTACTAATTATTCTTCCTAATGCAACTGCATAATCGTAAACGTCTCTGAACTTCTGCCAAGTTTTTCGTCTTTGGCTCACAGTTGTTTCAATAAAGCATTCGGTGCTGTTATTAAGTTGCCTGACAACCAATTTCACATTATTAATTTAAGAGAAGCAACACTCACTGCTTCCTGCAGTTCCTACTGGCTTTCAGAGGTGCCATAATTGCCCAAGTTCTTTGCTTATATGTGGCTTAGTATTGACCTAAAGCCCCAGCAAATAGGCCACCTACACATCATATGCTAAATCATATCTATCAATCTCAGAACTATTACAGAACAGACTGCACGAGCAAGGCCAGTGCTCATGCAACAGCCAGTTTGCCTTAACCCTGCTAAATGGAAGTCATCCCAGAGATTAATAGAGCTGGCATGGGACATTTTGTTTGCTTTCACCTAGAGGGAGGGTGAGAGCGGCGGAGCAACACTTACATGTACTCAGATTTTCACTCTTTCAGTGTGGACTGTGTGGAGAGAGAATCCATCTTTCACCTTTTAGATCGAATATGATTTTTAATAAGCAACCACTAATGAGGCTGCTTGTATGAAGGTCATCGATTAATGAATTAATTAATCACCTAATCATCCGACCAAGATTCTAATGACTTTAAATGAATCTGTTGTCAAATTACAATGTAATACGGATATTTAGACTCTAATATTTATGACACTTTTTAGGTTAGTTGAACACAGGAGCCTTTTGATACATTCAGACATGCTTTGTGGTAAATTCTGTCAGCTACATTATTAGTTAATTAATGCTGAACACAAGAGTCCTTGAATCATAATGGTGTGTTAAAACCAATTAGTGCTCCAGATTTTTTGTGTTTTCCCTTCTGAATTTTACATAAAATACACACATGAAGAGTGATGTGCAGATGTCCACAAAATAATTAGCATTTAGCCACCTGTGGATGCTAATTACTATACTATTCTTTTAAAAAATGTAATAGAGGGTTAGATTGACAATGAGCGAGGTTTGCCAATAGTTACCTACAGTGCTAGTATTTCAACACGATCTCATTGCAATTCGTAACTGTTTTACATTTTGTCAAATTTGTGGCTTATTCGTATGAATTCATATACGTTTTCGTATGATCACGCCTCGGTGATGGTTATGTTTAGGGGTGGGCCTTCATGCTTACTTGTTTTTCATACAGTTCACATTGTACAAATTCATACGAAATCGCCACCTAGTAATTAATAGTTACATTTTCATGCGAGATTGGGTTGGATATATAAATCCATGTTTATAAAATGACATTATTTACATCGTAGTAAGTAATAATTTAATGTGTGATAGTAATTGTTGTTTGGATTTTGTTTTTTTGTTTTTTTTATAGTAGCCTGAATCATTTATTGCATATTTTTACATGCTCAAATCTTTCTGTTTAAAAAGTTAAAAGGAATTTTGCACAAGGGATTACACCACAAGGACAAACATTAAAATACTCAAAACTTTCAAAAGTTTTGCCAAAAATATAACACAAATGAGAATATCGTTTTAAAATTGTTTATAGCCCTGTAGGTGCAAAATTATCCAATCTTTGGCATCCAGTTTTTTGACACCTTTCATGAACAAATAAAGTCAGTATGTGTCTTCCAAGAATACCAGAATTAAGTTAGCCTAGAATAGTGGTTCTACCACTAAAATTACTATTTATATAACTTTACAACTTGACAAACACAACTTTTTATACAAAATAATAGGGATGAAACGATTAACCGCGAGTCGGTCGAAAATCGATTCAAATATGTGACGATTCAAATCGGTTGAGATGCCAAACAAATTGGAGTAGGAGTTCATATGAATGTATCTCTGAGGGGAACTGATTGTCTTTAGAAAAGTTTACGTGGTATTTTCTTCTCATCTTGCCTCTGAACAATGCATATTAAAGTATTGTTCATAAGCGCAGCTCTGCTTTGTTTACAGCGGTAACCCAGGAAACACTGTATCGCTTCTGTTCATAAGCGCCACCTGCTGTCAGAGAGTGAATCTGCGTCTCATTCAGCTCGTCTGCTGTTTCGTTCAGATATGTTTTATGTAGTATAGTTTCACAAAACTAAAGTCAGACCATTCTGTTTTTGCTTCAAATTTCGAAATTATACAGTCTAATTTAGATTAAAAACTACTCATGCTGCATGTATGCTGCATCTTTGTTTAGATCATGATTACAATCCAGTGGTTACCTCTAATTTTAAATGGAAAGAGCACAGACAAAGCCTTAGTTTGTTCATATTAAGAGATTTATTTTATTTGTGTAACTTACTTGTTTGATTTGGGGTTTGTTGTAAAATTTCAATTTAGTTTTGTTATATTTTAATTTCACAAAGAAACGTGCAGCAATAGCCTAATAAAACGACACCTTTTCATTTATAGTATAATGTCTTCAATCTCATTTTGTAAAAAAAAAAAATCGTGAGAAAATCGAATCGTAAAATCTAAATTGTGAATCGAATCGTGAGTTGAGTGAATCGTTACATCCCTACAAAATAACCAATAAGTGTTTTAGCAAAAATAAAAGCTGCACATTTCTGTAAAACCCTTGATAATGCCTTACCCATAGACTTCCACTGTAAATGTATTAATGCTTTGTTTTTGCACACTTAGGAATCGCCAAGACGCCACAGATGCACTACAGCTTAACTAGAGCTTAACCCTGGAACATTCCTGGGTGGGTATTTGTTTTGGGTGCGTATCTGTGTTTTGCGGTTGTTTTAGAATCATGACTCTGATATCCTGTTCTGAGGGGCACGGGTCAGTATAAATGTTTTGAGGTGAAGATAAAGGGCTTAGGGTTTGCTTTACAGGGACATTGTGAGGGGACAGAGAGCATCTGGCTTATCAGGAGGACTCCTGGCCTTCTGGTGCGACGGTCAAATCAGTCCCCCTAACAAGGTTGACCTCAGTCGGTAAATTAAGTTCCATAAATCGGATCAGAGGCCCGCCCTCACTCTGGGTGGCAGGAAT
The DNA here is from genome assembly GCF_001515625.1 of Sinocyclocheilus rhinocerous. Taxonomy (NCBI): domain Eukaryota; kingdom Metazoa; phylum Chordata; class Actinopteri; order Cypriniformes; family Cyprinidae; genus Sinocyclocheilus; species Sinocyclocheilus rhinocerous. The sequence goes on along the minus strand of NW_015635046.1, from coordinate 116,877 downwards.
ATTAATTTGTAACACTTAATGAGACTGTTACCAGCTGGATATATAGTGGTCAAAAGTCTGAGAACAAAAGAAAAATAATAATAATGCACATTTATAACACTATACTTTTTTTTGCACTCAGTGTTAAGCAATTTTACAGAAAACCGGTTAACACAGTGACTGCAAATCTGACATCTTTCTCTCTTCTGACCATCTCTCAATATTTTTTTTCTTCCTCTGGAAAGTAATAGAAACACTTGGGTTTTTGTTGTTTTTTTGTTTTTGTTTTGTTTTTTGCTATTGGTGCAAATGGAATTGCAAAAATTGTATTTGCTGTAGCTTTACATTCACCAATATAGAAGTTTACCCTATTATAATGATGCTTGTGAGATTGTGAAAATGGGAAAAATATTGATTCTCAAGTTATGGTGTAAAATGTGTAAGACATATATAGGATAATAATAATAATAATAATAATAAACATTAAGTTGTATTTTATATAATTTATAAATATATATATTTTTTGTTTTCCTACTTTTTTCCCTACAAGTGGTCTCAGTAATAATAATAATAAGTAGGATAATAATAATAATAATAATAATAATAATAATAATAATAATAATAATATATTTTATGTAATTTCTAATTGTCTTTATAAACAAACTGTCTTTATAAACAATCTGTTTAAATATATTTTGTGTTTACCTTCTTTTTTCTCTCACTAGTGGTACCAGACTTTTAGACCACAACATACATTTGCAACGGGAAAACACGCATAGACTGAATTGTAAAATACTTAGAATAGATGTATAAGCACACACACACACACGCACAAAACGATTGTGTGGTATGATGCAATACAAAAATAATAACCCAGGCGAGTATGCAGCAACAAAAGCATACTTGTGTCTCTCCTAAATGAAATCTTGTTTATTGGCATAATAATTACGAAAGTGAAGGGTCTCTCTCTCTCTCTCTCTCTCTCTCTCTCTCTCTCTCTCTCTTTCTCTCTCTCTCTTTTGCTTTGCTCGCTCCCTCTGGGAGGTTTAAATTGTTTGTCCTTGCTCTCTTTCTCTCTCGCTCTCTCTCAGTCATTGGCCTGGCTGTGTTTCTGTATCCCTAATGAGACAGTCTTGTCCTAACCTGACACAGCAACTTACTTCTGGCTAACCACTAATGAGCAATATGAGGTGCTCACTCATTTATTTACACCCTCGTTCTCTCGCCCAGTCTCTCTCATTCTTTCGCTGCAGAGGTTTTGGTGTGAGGTCAGAGGGACGGGAAATAAAAGGAGGGTGAATAAATGGCAGGGTAAGTGGAAGTAGCCCAGCAGTCATTACCCATGAGTCTTCACTGATACAGTCATCTCTGATTGGCCTGCAGAGATCTCACTCATGAAACGGCTTCTAGCGTTCATTCTACGTGTTGCTTTTTGTTTGGCAAGCACAAGGCAATAACTCATGCGTTTGCTTTGGCTCAGGGCAAAATTTCATCTGACATGTGGGAAAATTAATTTACTTGAAAAATCAACTTCAGGCTACAGCAAACGTGCACAGAGGCTTGTGTTTTGTTAATTGGTGGAGTCTAAATGGTATTGTTGTTATAAGGTAGACATGAATGTATTTATCTGTAAATGTGTGTTACTCCTAGCTATCTGAAAATGTGTAAAACACATTGCATGCAATAAGAGACACTTGCCTTGATTTATTCAGCCTGAATCACAAACTCTGCGATAAGTCAATAGAAGTCAAATTGGTCTGTCTATTACAGTGGCAGCTCTTGTTCTCTTTATTTAAACTGAACTGATGATGACATCACTGAATTCAATGATGAACTGCTTTTAACTGAAAAATTTGTGTGTACTGTTGTCATTTTGCATTATTGACACACTATTTTCCTAATTAATGCTGTTCAGTTGCTTTGACACAATCTGTATTGTTAAAAGCGCTATATAAATAAAGGTGACTTGACTTGACTTGACTTTGAAGGTGTGTGTACTAAGGCTAGGTGGAAATAAACTATATGGCCAAAAGACTGTGTATGCCCTCTTCTAATTAATGGGATTAGCTATTCCAGTCATTTCTCTGAGGACAAATCTTAGCTTTCTAACTTCTAACTGCAACAGTTTAGGAAGGATCCTTTTCTGTTACAATGTGCTAATAAGCCTGTAAACAAAGCAGGTCCATAAAGAAATGGTTAAGTCTGAGTCAGGCGTTAAAGAACTAGATTGTCCTGTGCAAATCTCAGACCTGAGAGGGATACATATTTACCATCTACCATTTTGCCATGTATTTATGTAAAAAAAAGATTGTATTTATTTATTTATTTATTTTGACAATATTGTGTATATACACTACTGTTCAAAAGTTGGGGGTTAGAACGTTTTTTGATATTTTTGAAAGAAGTCTCTTGCACTGAATTTAAGGTTGAATTTATTGCATTAAAAATGAAGTAAAGCAGTAATATTGTGAAATATTATTACATTTTTTCTATTTTAGTATATTTTATAATGTAATTTATTCCTGTGGTAGCAAAGCCATTTCTCCAATCTTCAGTGTCACATGATCCTTCAGAAATCATTATTTCTATTTCTTATTATTATCAATGTTGATAAAGCTATTATGTATTTGTTTTGCAGGATTCTTTTAAATGGTGTTCAATATTTGTGTATTTACGTTGACTTTTTTTTTTTAAAGATATGTTTGTACATATGTTCAAAATGGAAATTACAAAAATGTAGTTGTTAAAAATAACCAGGCATGTTTTCCACAATTTTCACAATACAGTGTGGTCTCAAGTGCTCTATAAATACAATTTATAATAATAATAATAAATTACTATGTAACAAAAATAGAACTAAGCATTTTATAATCATTGTTTTGAACTGATTATCTGAAATTATCTGTTTGAAAGAACATGAAGAAAAGGAATAGAACCGATCTACAATTTTGTCGTTGAGGTTCTTACAGACATGAATCACAGGACAATGTCCCTTGAATGCACTGTAAGTCACAGTGAATGAAGTGTCTGCTAAACACATAAAAGTGAATGTTGCTGCAACTCATCTGGCACTAGTGATGCCAAAGTCATGAGGGTTTAATTCCCAGGGTGCCCATTGTGATAAAAAGTACTTTGAATGCGCTGTAAGTTGCTTTGCATGAAAGCATCTGGTAAGTATAAATGTACTGATAAACGTAAGTGTAATTAATGTGTGTTTATGAGGCTAGCATATTTCTCCTGCCTTGTTCTATGCTGCATGAATCTATCTAAAGCTACTTGTGTGTGTGAGTGTGTGTGCGTGTATGTGTGTGTGTGTGTGTGTGTGTGTGTGTGTGTGTGTGAGAGAGAGAGAGAGAGTGAGAGAGATTGAGAGAGAGAGTATTTGTTTTGTGACAATATCTGTGTTTTCTTTCCTATGCAAATGAAGAATATGCATGAAATTATTTAAATGCATGCAATCAGTTACTACAGCAGCGCAGTGGTTGCCCTACACTGCTATATCTCACACAGAATTGCTGTTCTCCAAAATCTCCACTTTGGTCAGGCTAACAGTCGGAGGCAGGCCTTCATACATTGCATCTTTCAGAGGGATGGGTTGTGTATGTGTGTGTGTGAGAGCAGTGCATGAGTGGATTACATTTAAATAGAGAGACAAGTCTTGTATCTCCTTTGTTGTGTAATCGTTGTGGAAAGCTGTCAGAGGAGGTTGGAGTTTGTTTTATTCTTTCATATGGAGGCAAGACTTCCAGTTTTTATTCTCTCGCATTCTATTTCCTCTATTCCCCTGTTGTTTCTTGTTTATTCTTCCTTTGTGTGTGAGTGTGTGTATGCATGTGTGAAAATGTAGTTCCTGTTGATGTCACAATTACAAAAAAAATAGAACTGTTGAAATTTGCTCAAGTGTGGATATCGAATGGATGCTGTTATAAAAATAGCATGTGTGTGTAAGATGTTTGTAGATTTTATGCATTTTATATCACATGTGACATGGTTTTGGGTGTTTGAACACACAATGCCTGTCAAGTGGGATGTTTCTGGATCAACAACGCTGCCATTGTGGGCACTCAGTTCCAGAGACATTAAGCGTATGTTTGTGACCCCAAAGTGTTCTTCATGATCCCATTTAATTTGCAGCACTAAATGTATTATAAAATTTAAATCGTTTACAAAATAATCTCAAAACTAAACTTATCATGAGTCAAATTTTTCAGTTAATTTTATTTTAGATTGTGAAAGTGTTGTTTTTGTGTTTGATTTTGTTAACGCTTTTTTTTTTAGCTTGATGCAAGAGATGATTTCATGTTAATATGTGTGACAATCACCATGTGTGTAACTATGAATCATTTTATATTTTTGTTATATTTTTGTAGTTGTTTTTAACTTTTATAGCAGACAATAAAGCACATCAGTCCATGCTTTATTGTAAACATAAAATAAATAATAAAGGAAACATTGTGGAAAACATGCCTTAATTAATTTTAACTACTTTTTTACTGAATTTTGAAAGTTTTAGAAAAAAAAAAAAAAAAAGCATTAAAAAAAAGTTTAAAAGTAAAAACACAAATATTGAGATATACACTGAAAAATTGGTGGAGAAACAATTTTCACTCAGAAACTGCTAGTAGATTTTACAAACAGTTACAAAGAAATGGCAATTAATATATTGAATTAAACATTACATTTTAAAGTTTAAAAAACTTAAATGTACTGACAAAAAATTGGGTGTCGATACAGTTTTCACTCAAAAATTGCTAGTAAATTTCACAAACAGTTACAAAAAATGGCAAGTAACATGTTACATTAAGCATGACATTTGCAGTACAAAGACTGAAATCGTATTTTCTTGTGAAACATACTCCACTGATCTTTGTTTTATTTGATAAAAAAAATGATAGTGTAGTTTTTTATTTTATTTATCTGGAATGTTTTCCTCAAAAACCTTAATTTCTTTGCGACTGAAGACAGAAAGACATGAACATCTTGGGTGACATGGGGGTGAGTAAATCATCAGGAAATTTTTATTTTGGAAGTTAACTAATCCTTTAAGTGTTTATGTGAATTTGTTCGTGCTTATGCTATTCAAACATCTCTCTCTCCCTCTGCTGTAGGGTGCATGTGATATGACCAGTAATTGTTTCCTGAGAAACACAGGACAAGTATGAACCGAACCTGTCAGACACATACTGTATAACACCTTAACTCACACAAACAACCTTTCTGCTCATTAGAGCCTGTTGTTGGTTCTACTGCACTCACTGATCATTTACAGATGCACCTCTGTGTGTTTGTCACAGAAATTCTTGTTTATAAGTGCCTCATACTTTTCTTTCAGTTAATGTTTAGTCGTTTTCCGCATGTGTGTGTGTGTGTGTTGTGTGTCTATCGACTACAGTAGTAATAAAAGGGGAAGGAAAGATAATCCAAAAATATTGTTGCGAAAACTCATATTACTGTGTTAAGGTGAAAGTTTTGGTTTTCGAAATGATTACAACGCCATGTTTGTTCTCAAAAGCTAAAAGCAATAATTTTATATAAACCAAGTTTATAAGTTTTATATTGTTTCGATATGAAATCATTATATGTATATATTATACCTTTATGTGTGTATTGTTGCAGCCTGAAGAAGTTTCTGTCCCTTCTTCCCCAGCCACAGTGAGGAAACATCAGTAGAAGTGCAGCCAGACTGTCTCAGCATCCGCTGCAGATATCAGGCACATTTATCACACTGACTCCAACAACAAACTGTTCAGCTGTTTTTGTTGGTTTGTTTATTTGTTTGGTTCATAAGTCAAGCTATGCTTAATCTTAACTGGTAAATATCTATATGTAATTAAAGGTAAACCCTGGCCATGTTTCTGCATCATTTGGGGGGGCCCAAACAGATTCGCCCACCCAACGACAATGATTTCCTTCGAGGGGGATTTATACCCACTGAGAACTGCGTTTGTCAAGACGATATTTGGCTGTACCTTGTTTACTGGCCAGTGTTGTTATTGTAAACTAAAACTATAAAAATCACTTTTGTTGATTGAAATGGAACTGTAATAAACCAAAATATAAATTTTAGATGAAAAAACTAAACTTAACCAATTAGAAGTGTTTCCTTGACAAGTAACTGAAATAAATGAGTTTAAGTTGAAATGCTAAAATTTAAATAGAAATAGAAAGTAATTAAAACTATATAGAAATGTTTAAAAAAAACCTGATAAAAATGACAAAAGCACATAGAATTACTCAAATTTAAAAATAAATAAATAAATACTGAAAAATATACAAATAAAATGTAATTCAAAATTATTAAATTATATAAAATTATATAAATTATACTAAAATAACATTGTGTACTGTCCGGACTACACTGATAAAACATGGACATAAACTTAACGGTGAGAACTATTACTGTTTTTCCTGCTGAAAGAAGCAGCAAGTTGGTTTGCTGCTCAGGTTGGTCTTTTTGCAGGTTTTTAAGAGGTTTGGGGTATCTGGCCAAGCTGGGAGACTAGTTAGAACTGACCAGGCTGAGAGACCAGCAAACAAGCATAAACTATTTTTTAGATACAAAGATAAAAAGTATTTACTGTCATTACATTACATTATTCAGTTGTGTTAAATGTGACAGTCAGGCTGGTCTGACGGCTGGTTTTATTGGGGCTTTAGGTTCCTGGCCTAGCTGGGAGACCAGTTAGAACTGCTAAAGACCATCTTGGCTAGGCTGGGAGACCGGCAGATGAGCATAAACTGGATTAAGCAGCTTTTATTTCAATAGGATTTGATCAATTCTTGCTACATAATGCATATATTCACATTTTTAGGGACAAAGACAGTAAAGTTAAAATATTTATTATCAGCATCTGATTCACTTGTGTTAAATTGGTTCATCAGCAGACTGATAGATTGGTAAACAAACTACTGCAACAAAATAATTTAATATAAGATGCATAATTAGTTGATTCCATGCGGTTTCTCTGTTCTTTACATCAAGCACAAGCTTCTATTGCGTAGCTCGGAAGAACATTGTAGCCGGAGCTACTTCTCTCTGTTTATGTCTATGGCGAATCACGCGGGTACTGGGCTACTCCGCAGCGGTACCTACCCGAACCAGTATAAATAGTCAGAATATAAACACTTATTATATAGGTGTACCGTAGTGATTCAGGACAAGCCAAAAACACGGTTTGGAAAATTGATTCATTTTGTACTCGCTTATTATATACATTAAGTAGATTTTGAATACAAAAAAGTTACTGACTGCAGCTTTAATGAATATGAAATTGTCCAGCGTCTGTTATAGGGTGACCATACGGGCCATTTTTACGGGACGCACCCTTGCCAGGATTTCTATATTGCCTAAAATATCCAGGTTTTGGCTGTTAGCACTGTGCGGATCGATCGGTATATGACTTTATTTCACGAGTGCTATAGAGAGCAGAGCAGACGGCTCCTGATGCTTTCAAATTGCTCTCGCGGTACTTTGGTGTCATACAACAATCGGTGCGCAGCTTCAAGTCGAACGAACGAACAAACACGTGCGCGTATTTGCATCGCTTTGATCGTTCTCACCTTCTCACGCGCGACGCACCACCATTGGTTGATTATGTACAATACCTGCATGTTATTGGTCTACTACTTTGGATGTTTTAGGCAATATAAAAATCATGGCCAGGACGTGTCCTGTATAAATGGCACATATGGCCACCCTAGTCTGTTATTAAAATATATACCACTAATTGATATTATTTAATAGTACAAAAGAGAGTACATGGAAAAAGGTGGATAAGTTCTTGCTCTGCCGTTTTCCTGTCATCGTTTGGAGATATAATTCAATGTCAATTCCAACTGGGATTTGACCTTGCGACCTTCTGAGTGTCCAACACTTAACTTCAGTGTATCATCTAGCACACTTTTTTTACCTTTAAATAAGCCACTACTTGGTTTGCAGGTTAGTCCCAGTGAGAGTTCAGATGTCTTACAATAGAGACCTCTTATTTCAGAGATCCACAGAGCAGCAACAGCCTTTACCCTGCAGGGAGCTCTGGTCACCCACAACGCTACTGCCTTTTATAGTATTTTAATTTGACAGCGCAGTAGGCTAGTCTTGTAATTTCATTTTGACTGTATAGCAGATTTTTACACCGTGTATGACTAGGTGGAGTCAGAATCAATCTGTGCATTATCTGACTTATTACATGCCTTCTTAAGTAATGAATAAATAAATGGACATGAATTATTGATTTGATAATAAGTCAAAATGAATTTATTAAGAGAGAAGACAGACACCGTGAGTTGATACGAAAGACACAAAGACACAAAACTAGCATACAGTAGCATGTAAATATAAGTAAATATATAACTTGTTAAAAAATAACTAACTATACAGTTATAACCATCATTATGCAAAAATATTTGACCAATCAGTATTCCAGAAAGCTGTGTTTTAATAAATAATTAATCTATATAAAGTTAGTCTACAGTGATTACAAATGCTTTGGTCTTTCAAGTGTTTGTTTTTGTTTAAATGTATATTCTCCAGTTCTCTGTTTCATCTGAAACATTTCCTAAAGTTCTTAGATGAGTCCGTTTTAATTTGCTGCTAATAGCACATTTTCTGTTATTAATGCGGTGCTTGCTAGGAAAACATTGTATTGAAATCTCTCTTATTTCTTCATCTACTTCACACTGATCTCCAGCTGCTCTTATAATTTCAGCCTTATGTATTATGCATTTTTGGTATTTGTAACCGTTCTAGGCTTTTTAACAAACTAAAAAAAATTGAGTTTAAAATCTCTTTGTCTTCCTGATGGAGTGTTCAACACTGGCATTGATCTTTGAATCCGTGGCCTTTGACCCGCCTGCCTTTAGCTGCTAACATTTGCTTCCTTGCAAGCACTGTTATTTCCTTCAAGAAATGCAAATGTGGTTCTTTAGTCATTCTTTATGCAGGTACTCAGAATATATTTGGATATAAGTCCAAACATATCTCTCTCTCGCTCACTTATTCTCCACAGAAATGAGGTCCACCCAGGTGTTCATTAAGACCTGATCGATTCATCTCTGGTTAAGCTGATATCATATTTCCCTCATAAGGTGCTCCTGATGAGCGGCATTATTGAAAAGTGTAGATGTGGATGAGGAGCAGGAGCCTTTTCTGCTTACAGTACAGCATAATGAATGATGTGATATTGCTTTATAAATATGCGCATAGCCTGTGCTAGCTGATGTGAGATCCTGTGTAACAAACCACTGCGTTTCTGTCAATAAGTTTGTGATGGAGAGTAAAACAGGGTCGGATTTATTTGACTCATACTCATTGGGGATTGTAGCATTAAATGCTGAAGACATCAATCCTTGCCATAGGGCATTTGTGTTTGCATTTTCTGAATATCTGTTTAGGTGTGCGCATGTCTGTGAGCTGCTCTGTTTTATGTTAGTGTCTATATGATTAGACAAGTATTAAGGTCTAGTATTGAGTATTATGAAAGTTGCTGCTGCTGGTGGCTGGTCATTCTCCGGAAACACTGCCATTTGTGTGTCACTGTTACTTACTAAGATAAGAATTTAAGAATAGCACGATATAGATACTGAGACAGAAAAAGAGAGGTAAGATAAGATGAACAAGAGACTGAACTTAAGATTTAAATGCTTGTGCTCAGTAAGATTTTGTAAATGTTTTTGTAAGAATTCTTTAATGCTTACCAAGGCTGCATTTGTTTGATCAATAAAAAAATACAATAAAAATGGTAATATACTGAAATATAATTACAATTAAAAAGATATGTTTTCTATTTTAATTTAAATATAATTTATTATTTTTAATTTAAATAAAATTTTATTCCTGTGATGGCAAAGATGATATCCCTCAGAAATCATGCTAATATGCTGACTTGGTGCTGAAGAAGAATTTATTATTAGTAGCAATGTTGAAAACTGTTGTCTTTTCATGACTTCACTTTTGATAAATTTAATGCATCAATTCCTTGCTGGGAAATAATAAATAAATAAATACTGACCCCAAACTATTGAACAGTAGTGTACAGTAAGAATACATCATAGTGATTTCTTAACAGAAAAATTATTTACTAACAAATAAATATAAAAATACAGACATTTTATTTGGCACAGAACGCAATAATATTGTAAATATATGTATTATATACATTATAATGTGGTGTGGTGCATTTTTTGCTTATTCAGCAATAAGCAAAATATTATACACCCCCCCCCCCATGTTTGAAAGTACATGGTTATTGATTTTTTTATTGCAGTTTGTGATTTATTCCAAGGAACACAGATACTGTGAAAAAGCAGCTAGAAACTAGACATTTATTCAAATTATTTTAAAAAGTAATATTCATTATTCCTAATATTTGGGGGACATGAACTCCTTATAGTCCCTCAATGGGGAAAATGATTTATAAGAAATTATATATTTTTTCTTTATTTGGTAACTTGGTAACTGAAAAAAAAAAAGTGTAAAACGATCATGCCACAGATTGCTCTGTTGGTTGAGAATGACCATAGTACTGTACTCTATAGGGATTATGTGTGCTGATGACATTTTGGGGGCCTTTTAACTTTAATAAACAAGAAAGTGAGAGAGGAGCGGGACACCACACGGGACAAATCTGAACCTGTGCCCACCTCTTGTGTGCTCATGTTTGCTTGCTCATTCAGATTCCTCCCCCTCTCCCTACATCACATGCTTTCATGCTGAAGATAGTCTTTCTGGTTAGTGGTGTGTCTTGTGATGAACTCCAGAATGAAGGATAAGAGAAGCACGACCTCCTACAATCACTTACTTGTTGGGATGATCTTCCCCAGTTCTGGCAGTGTCTGTGTGGGATAGTCGGGCCCAGAGGAGGGGGCAGATTGGCTGATAACATGTCTTTGTCTGTGGTCATTCAGCGTTTCACTGATATTTCTTGACCTCGTTTTTATCTGGGTGCTGTGCCTGTCTGACATTTCATGGTTCCGACCTCCTCTTTAACCTGCCCAAACCACCCCACCCTCGGCTGCCATGTGACTGGAGAGAAAGCAGATATCTTGTTCTTGGTATTTGGAGAATTTTGAAGCTGAACTCAGCGGTTTTCCACTGGTCACCCTTATATTCTCAAAATGACAATGATGTGTTCAGAGACCCTTCAGGACATAATAGCCAGAACCTCAAACAACACAGGCATGTTCTCAGAGAAATGACCATGAATGTGAATTTTTCTCTAAAACCCATTTCACACTCTTCCATCTTTTTTATTTTAAACATTACATTGTTCTCACTGTGATTATTGTAGGATGGCCTGAGTAGGATCAAAATGTTATCAAATGTATTAATTGGGTGTGTGTGTGTGTGTGTGTGTGTTGGCATGTAAACACCACCAGTCAAAAGTTATGAATAAATAATAAAATATTGAATGTTTATATTTTATAAAGAATGCTTTTATGCTCACTATGGCTGTATTTTTTTAAATCATAATACAATAAATTTAAAGTAACTTTTCTATTTTAATTTTAAAATGTAATTTATTCCTGTGAGGGCAAAGCTGAATTTTCAGCATTCATTTCTCCAGTCTTCGGTATCACATGATCCTTCAGAAATAATTTTAATATGCTGATTTGGTGGTCAAGAAATATTTCTTATTATCAGTGTGGAAAATTGTGCTGCCTAAACATTTTGTGGAAACTGTGATACACTACCATTCCAAAGTTCAGGGTAAAGTAAAGTAAAATAAAATAAATACTTTTATTCAGCAAGAACATATTAAATTGATCAAAAGTGGCGAACAAAACATTTATAATGTTACAAAAAATCTATATAAAATAAATGCTTATTAGATTGATTTCTGAAGGATCATGTGACACTGAAGACTGGAGTAAAGGCTGCTGAAAATTAAAATAGAAAACAGTTTTTTTTTTAAAATCCCAGCGGGACTTGATCTCAATTTGACATCAAATATTAGTCAAGAGTTGATCGAGATGCTGTAACATCACTTCAAATTCAGTCTGAATGGCAATTTCTTCCAGTGGTAACTGGGTTAAAATAGGAAGTTAATCCCACACTGAAAATGGTTTAATATACATGTAGGCCAATATGTTTGACGTTCAATTTATATCAAATCAATGTCATGTCAATTTTTTGACATCAGTTTGATTTCCATATTTGACATCATTTTTTTTAGTGTCAGTGTGATATCTTTTCAACATCAATTGCCCACTGGGTTGTAGTATTTCATAATATTACCATTTTACTGTATTTTTGCAGCCTTGCTGTAGTGTACATATATGTTCATTAAAAAAAAAAACATTACTAAATCATTAAAAAATCTTATTATCCAGTGGTGTGGATAAACTCCACAAATGAAGACTAACTGGGTGTGTTTTTCCCCCTGACAGCCAATCAGGAACACTGGAGAAAAGGCCAGAGAAGTTTAATGTTCAAAACTGCTCTCTAATCACAGTCAGTGTGGCAGGACTGAATAAACATCCACAATCAGAGTCTTTCATTCTCGTGCTTATCATTTCAGGCCAAGAAGCAAAAGATGTTCTGGATTGCTCTGAATGAAGCTATGAGCCTGTGATCTAATGTGTGTTATATAGAGAGAGAGAGACCGGTGAGTTGTCACAAAGGACTGGATCTCAGTAACTATAAAGTTTTGAGTCTCATCATAAAAACATGTTTTTGTTACCAGTGAACATATATGTGGGTTGCGGACACCTAGTTTTATTCCTAGATATTTTTTTTTTTTGTGAATTCTGTTCTCCAAATTAATATTCTAATAGCATATTTTATAAAAACGGTTGAGGAGACAACAACACTGGCACATAATCAAACAAGAGGCAACTATATGATAGAACAGGTTTTTAAAACAAGAGTATTTTGTTCTTCAACAAGTTGGTTGTCACATTCATATTGGCGCAAATTACAAAAACCAAAACATTTTGTGTATGTTCTCATTTTGTTTTTCATAACTGGTTTTACTAGTTCAATTGTGGAGCATGTTGTCATAAAATGTCAATGTGTGTTCTATATATATCATGAACCATCTATTTTTACATGGGCGCAAATTACAAAAACCAAAACATTTTTGTATGTTCTCATTTTGTATTTCATAATTGGTTTTACTAGTTCAATTGTAGAGCATGTCATAAAATATCAATGTGTGTTCTATATATATCATGAACCATATATTTTACATGAGCGATAACATGTAACATGTTTTTGTAGTTAAGACTTACACAGATTTGACAACTAGTCCCGGTCTCACTGTATACTGTATGTAATCTGTGCGTTTGAGAGAGAATAACGTCAAATAACTATAGCATAAAATAATTCTGCATTTATAGACAGAAAGGGCAAGACAATTTGAAGCCCCAACCGAAAACACACAGACAAAAGACAGTGGATGCAAAAATACCTCTTAACTGAGTGTGCTTCCTGAAAAGCATCAGAGAGAGAGAGAGTGTGTGTGAGAGAGAAAACGACTATAGAAAACAGTCAAGTCTAAAACGGATAGTTGAGTTTATAATGCACATAGTTTGGGCTGCTCTTTGTACAGTATGTTTGTACAGTGTGTATGCATCTGTGTTTGTGTGTGTGCGTGTCGAAATGGGTAAAGGGCTCAGATAGTTGGTATAGTTTACAGTGGACTGTAAACAGAGACACATTGATCATAGAGCGGAGAGAGTGAGGAAACTGTCCATTGATCATCCATTTTTCTCCTTTTGTCTCTCCATCACTCCTAATCCTCTTTTTGAGCTCTCTCCCTCTGTTCTTCCCTCTTCCCGTCCAGTTTTTTGGAGGAGATTTGGCAAGGTTTCTCAGTCCTGCTGAGAATTCTCAGGGTCCTTACGTCATCAGATCGCATCCTGTTTAATCTGTTTCAGACGTCCGACAGAGCTGGGAACGACCAGATCGGCCGTGATTGAGTTCAATTAAAAAAAAAAAAAAAGAAGGACATTTTATAAAAGAAACCCTTGATGCTTTTGGCCGGTTGCATTACTGTGCAAACTCACGCTTTTTCAGGAATGTCCACGCGGAAGGTGCTAGGAAATCCTTTTGCGTGCTATAGGGCAAAAAAAACAGGAGAATGTGAATCGTTAAAATCAGATTCTTACCAGTCCAAACATTCATTTCCCCAAATTGAGTTTGATCTCACAAGGAAAAGCATCACTGTAGCTACATTTATCCATTCACCACAAAAACATCACTGTTATATTTTGGACAATTACATAAAAACATAAATCAGATCATGTGTTTGAGTGAAAACTGTATAAATGATCTTTTGTGTGATTATTCAGTCAAATATTGCATGTAAAATGCATTTTATATCCCTTGTGCGGCCCTGAAAAAAAAATACATATATATATGTATATATATATATATATATGTATATATATATATACACACACAT
>NW_015635046.1:70948-102223 GCF_001515625.1 Sinocyclocheilus rhinocerous | reverse complement strand
CTCCAGAGTTCGTTTTCAATCGAGCCGAGACCACCTCGTTCAGGCGATCTCGGACCGATTGTTTTGGCGCGGATCCGGGCGCGATTGCCGTGTTCACATATGCCCAAACGAACTGAGCTAAGGGGGGAAACGCGCCAGGTTCCGAAACAACAGGCCATGTGTGAAAGCACCCTTAGTCTCCGCCCACAGTGTACACTTGTCCATGCTTTAGTGCAGTAGTAGTCGGTAGTAGTACTGCATTAAAACAAATACAGTAACAAGATGCTGGATGCCTCAGCGGCGGTGAGCTTACACTACCACAGTTTGCATGCTATAATCAGAGGCGAGGAGGGCGCTATGACTGTCACAAGTGTGATTACAGTAGAGTTGTTGCATATGGTGATTAGAACAGGCATAGATGGAAAAACACAGGTAGATAATGTTGGATTTTGTAGGATGTATATGAAAGCTGAGAAATAACCACTGCCATTCCATATGGCATGCTGTGTATTTCTGTTTATTATGGCATAAACGTGCTGCATGATATATACAATGGCTGAAAATGTGCTAAATCATGATTATGTGAGATGCAGAACCATGTGATGTTGTATAGACATACCATGTGTCTTACATGATTATGATGAAGATACATTTCGGCTTAAGGAAAAGTCACAGCACAAAGTATGTGTTATGTAGGTTTGGATGACAAATTAGTTGCAAATTCAGCATTCATGAGCCAAATTTGTAATGGTTTTTCACCAGTGTCTTCAGATGCTTTGGGGAGAATTTAGAGGGCAGGGAGAGGACAAAATGTTGGACACAACTCCACAAATTCACTCAAAAAAGTCCTTTATTGATATGCCCATATATTACACATGTATTGTTTTTGTTTTTTGTCATTTTGCTTTTGAAGGAAAGGGAACAACTAATTGGAAAGTGAGAGAACAGGTCAAGAAAGGGACTTGAGAAATGAGATTACATATATATTTTTTTTATATAAATAGTTCTATACAAACAGAGCCAAGGGTTAGATTTGGAAGAGATGACGGCAGTGGATCAGATCTGGGGGGTTCAGAAATCGTACATTTTGAGTGAGTACTCACACAGATAGTTGGGTTTATACGGCGCTCGGGCGCTTGGTAAGAGTGTGTGTAGCTCGTGGCGTGTGAGCGTGCCGTGGTGTGACTTGTCTTTGCCGAACGTGGAGAATGATCTATCATCGGCCCGATTGCACGCATCGCCCGGAACCACGCTCTCCTGTACCTCAGTGTCCGGCACCGCGTCCATTCCCGGGACGTGCAGGTTGCTACGGTAATCTGCGCCCTGGCGACTGTCGCCAGGCATGAAGGAGGGCATCCAGCATCGGTCGGAGTGACCCAGAGCCTTGCACTCTTCAGTGCAGTTGGAGAAAAGATCTGCTCCTGTAAAAGACAGAGGAACGATGAGCGGAAATATTACAATATATATATATATATATATATATATAATTAATGGTGTTACTATTTTTGCAATATTTAAAAATATAGTTAAAGCAAAAATGAAATTTCTGTCATCATTTACTGGTGTAAATGTCATTCCAAACCTGTACGACTTTCTTTCTTTTGTAGACAGAAAGTTTTGTAAGGCGCTCGGGCGCTTGGTAAGAGTGTGTGTAGCTCGTGGCGTGTGAGCGTGCCATGGTGTGACTTGTCTTTGCCGAACGTAGAGAATGATCTATCATCGGCCCGATTGCACGCATAGCCCGGAACCACGCTCTCCTGTACCTCAGTGTCCGGCACCGCGTCCATTCCCGGGACGTGCAGGTTGCTACGGTAATCTGCGCCCTGGCGACTGTCGCCAGGCATGAAGGAGGGCATCCAGCATCGGTCGGAGTGACCCAGAGCCTTGCACTCTTCAGTGCAGTTGGAGAAAAGATCTGCTCCTGTAAAAGACAGAGGAACGATGAGCGGAAATATTACAATATATATATATATATATATATATAATTAATGGTGTTACTATTTTTGCAATATTTAAAAATATAGTTAAAGCAAAAATGAAATTTCTGTCATCATTTACTGGTGTAAATGTCATTCCAAACCTGTACGACTTTCTTTCTTTTGTAGACAGAAAGTAATAGATCCATGAAATGAAACAAAAAACAAAAAAATAAAAATAAATAAAAAATAAATAAAACTATCTACAGATTTAAAATGACATGAAGCTGAATAAATGATGACAGAATTTAAATTTTTGATGAACATTCACTTTAAGCTTAGAAATTTTAGAATTAATTATCTTTATTACTGTAATTAGTACTTTTCTAAGCAATTGGAGGCACAAATTTTGAGTTTTGAGCCATATCTAGGGCCAGAATATATAGGTGATTATAATTATGATCTCTAGCAAAATGCAGGTAAGTTTTATACATGTAAGCACCGCTGGCATCTCTCTGTTTTTTTTTTTTATGTTTCAGAATATCTTTGATATAAAAGCAAAATGACCATGCATAATGCAAAAAATGAACCATGTTCCGAGATCTATTTAGCAAAAAAATGTTTTGTGGAGGCTACACGCTTCCTCACACCGAAATCTTCCGCTTTCACTTTATCTGCTGTTCTTCTGTGTAACAATCCGATGTCAACAGTAACACAAAGGCAAAATTACTATGAATTATCCAGAGCGCGGAGTCTGAAATTATTCATATTTGAATGGAGATGATTATTTAACCAGACATATTGCGAGCTTTTTACTCGTTTTATAATCAACTGCAGTCATTGTCAGACTTCAGCAAAGCACGGTAATTGACTGGAAGGCGGCCCACTGAAAGAAGGATAGTTATATACACAAAACAGTGAACTCTCCAGCCCTTTGTTTCTCCCTCCCTGCCTCTCCGTGTCCCTCCCACTAACCGATATTAAACGAATCTGCTGTGATGTTTTCATGCTCTTTTCATGCTGTTAAATTCACCGTGTCTCTCATCTGCCAGTCTCTCAAGTCCTTCGTACAAACACTAGGCAACGCAACCAAAACTAACAACACTGGGAGAAACCGTCCTCCAAACGCACAAGCTCACACATACACACCCTTGCTTTCTGACTAATGACTACACAGAGCATGATAATTAGCCGGTTTCAGAGGAAAAGAACGAGAGTGGAGCTTGAAAGTGAAATAAATGAAAGAGAAGGGCAGAGAGCAGCGTGGCGTCACACTGAACTCTAATAAAGGCCTCTGGATTCAACCCCAGCATGAGATGCAGTGATACAGGGAGCTTGGAGATCAATTCAGAATTTGGGTGGAGAAGATGACCACATTAATAAAGAAATCACAGTTATGGCTTAGTGGTTATGTGCTCGACATCACAATTTCATGGCAATTCATATTTGTGGCTAATTTGTATGAATTTGACATGATCTGCTTACGCCCCAGTGATAGTTATGTTCAGGGATGGACCTTCATGCTTACTTTTTGTACAACAATTCAGAACAATTTATGTTTTGGTAAATTGGTGGTTAATTTATATACTCTCATTTGTATGTTTTCATACGATCTGTCTTAGTGATGGTTATGTTTAAGGCTGGACCTTCATGTTTACTTTTTTCTAAAAATTATTCATTTTAGTACAACTGCAAATTGCAAATTAGTGGCTAATTCATATGAATCTGATATAATTGAATTTGTACTTGGACCTTCTTGCTTACTTTTCATACAACAATTTGTCACTACTTCGTGGCTAATACGTATGAATTCGTATACTGTCTCATTCGTACATATTTGTACATCTGTTTATGCCCCAGTGACGATTATGTTTAGGGTGGACCCCCACGCTTACTTTTTTCAGAAAATAATTTTGTACAATAGTTTGTAACTATTAATGTTTTACCAAATTGTTGGCTAATTCATATGAGTTCGATATAATTTCATCTGTACTTTTTCATGTGATCTGCTTACTCCCCACTGATGCTTAAGTGTGGACCTTCATGCTTACTTTAATTCTAAAAATCATACTTTTTTTTTTTTGTACAGGTCACACTGAAATATCCACCTTGTAAAATACTTGTATTTTCCTGTGACGTTGGGTTGGCTTTAAAACATTGAGCTTTGGTGCTCATGAAGAAGATGCAAGTTTGAGTCCACCACATGTTCCTGGGCTAACAACGTTGTTAAAAACTTGTCATTCCCCTCTATTTTTTTCTTTTTCTTTTTTTTTTTAGTTAATGGTAGGTATCTTACCTGTGGGTCCTAATCAACAGACTAGGAACAGCACTAGTAAAATATATGCTAAGCTTAAGATCAAGGTAAGGGATATGAAAGTTTGGACTAGGAGAAGGTAGAGTAGGGATCAGAGTTAAGCCTGGTTTACATTGACACGTTCACCCTGGCATGAACCATCACATGTGCATGTGCACTTCACAGCATTTATACCTCATGTGCACTGTATTGCACAATTTTCTACTAAGGAGTGTTATTTTTATTCAGTAAACCATGTATATAAATGCAAGTGAACAGGCAAACTGTAACAGGCAATTTCACAGTGCAGGCAGAAACATTGTGTTTTAAAATTATTTGAAGTCATTCTCTACCTTAAAAAGTCCAATACAGGTCCATCTGCTCAACCAACATTTGGTTTGCTGCATACAAAAATTGCAAGCACCCATTGATAACACTGTTAGTGTGCAAACCTTTTTCAGTTGTGCAGATGCATCAAGCATAAACCTGAACATGGGTTTGAATTTGGATGGGGTTTGGACTATGTTTATTTGACAGAACTCTTGTTCCAGGACCAACAAAACATGATCCAGGAGCATAGTCTGCAAAATAACAGTCAAGGTGAGCAGAATAATATGGTATGGTGTGATCTATTATTCAGCACCCACATGCCCTGTCTTAATATATTACATGAAATATTAAACTCCTCATTTTTTTTATCAAAGATGGAAATCATATTAGTTCTTTTATCATACTATCACTATTAAATAAGGTATTACTATGTCATTAGGTGTGCTGTGCTAATGTTTAAAAAGAACATTGTTTTAATTGGTAAACACTAGTCAGTTATTTTGTAGTTTTTGCCTCTGTACACAATATCACTTTCTATCCTGTTAGTGTTTTTAATAGACTAAAATTGAAGTGCTACATGACGCCATATTTTGAAACGTGATATTTCATATACTAAAACAACATTATAGTAATGCGATCCAGCAGCTTTAAATACCTTTACTGTAGAGTTGGATCATATCAATATTGTCCTGTCATGTGACACTTCCTCAAAATTTAATTTTGTGCTTATTTATTTATTTATTTTATAATTTCCATACACTGCACTGCACTGGAAGTTCCGGTGGCCACAGAGGCTAAATGTGAAAGCAATTGTTCACAATGTCCATTACAACGAGCCAGGTCCTTAATAATATTATCCTTCAGAAGGTTATATAACTTTGGTAGGAAAGCAGCAGCACAAAAATCTTTAAGTATTAGCAATGAATTTGGTGAATTTGGTGGCATTAATTGGCTTATTTCACTTTAAAATATTAAATCTTGTTTGATTAAAGTACAGAAATCATTGTGATAATATAACTAGTTTTAAAGGATGCATGCATCAGTCTGTAAATTGTTAGTCCCTCACTGATCTAAGCCTAAATTTCAACCCTGTTGTGTAATAAATAATCAAGTTATAATTGATTAAAGTACCTAGGCCTGAGTGTATTTCTGCACATCTTCTATATATTTCAATACAATTCTTTCTTAAAATACAACTATATTCATTTTTTAAAAAGTTACAGTGTTCCATAAAAAGAATGACCCATATAAGAGTGAAAGAGTAGGAGCAGGTACAGTGATGCACCAAGGTCAGATTCAAACAAGTACAATGAGGGAGACCAATTTGGAGACCAAGAGAAAATGTGAAGTGAAGGAAAAAGGCGGTGAGGATGAAAGAGTCTGTAGGCTGATATGGGATATTTGAGACAAATGTAAAGACAAAGGCTGACCGAGGAGGAGAGGGAGGGGGTGGATGCATGTCAGGCCAATCTCTAATCTCTAATGAAATTATAATTAATAAATTTTCTCTAATAAAAATGTTTTAGTTTTGAAATGTTGTTGTATGCATTTGTCATTTTTATTTAATTTCTTTTATTTTCTTAAATGTGTGTATATATATAGTATTTATAGAGTTTTAGCTTTTAGTTTTAATTACTTTTTCTTATTTGTAAGTCACTTTGGATAAAAGCGTCTGCTAAATGACTAAAAGTAAAGTAAAGTAATTCCTTGTGGCAGAAGCTTTTTCTGAGTGAGATCAAAGGACAAATCTGCCCTTCTGATAAACCTGACCAAGTGTGTGTGTATTGATGCTTAAATGAACACACAGGGGAATTATGTTTTATTGGTGTAGAACTGTTGTAATGATTTGCATAGGTGACCAGGAAACGTCATTAGCGTGGCTTTGGGACCTGCAGATATATGCATAAAGTGCTGGAGATGAAATAGACTGACCCAGAGTTCGGAGCTTATTAGTATCGCTATAGGGGACTCTAAAAGATGATGCAGCATTATTTAGTGATCAAAGTGTCTGGCTATGTTGTGCACAAAAAAAATCAGCTTGTTTGTAACGGCTCTTTCATTTACTGGACAGCACAGAAAATGCAAGATAATTGGTGATGAGGTTTTCTGGATTGCGCGTATACAGTTAGTTACCCTCCAGACATAAACACACTAAAAGCAGGACATGATACACCCAAGCCTGTTCTTTTATCATTTATAGGTTGCTCTTTTTTATTTAAATATCAAATCATTTATCAAATCTGCCTCAAATTTCTTAGGAGGAAAAAGATGGTGTTAACAAAGTAAAAATAGAGCTATAAAATGCTAAAAGATACTTTAGTTCATCTTGAAATCTCTGTTTTTGATTGCAGACTTTGGTGTCTTAGTACGTCTAAGCAGTTTTTGACATTGCTGAGATCCCCTAGAGGAGGCATATGTGAGATTACCTGAGAAGCTTAAGCAAAAGTCTCCATTTGCTCTCTGTATCATTGCTGTCAAGGATAAGCAAAGTTAAAGAGATTTCTTATGTGATTCTTCTTTCCTACGTGCTCCTCAGTACTTCTAATCTTACTGATGCAACATCTGAACCCACACTCGGCTCACATCTCTGTTGTGAAATCCATAGATCACTTCCACAACCTATCCACTTTTTTATTTCTCTATTACATCAGAATGATATATATGGACAGAGATATGCGGGTGTACACAGAGGCATACATCTTGTTAAAGCAGGGCTCCAAGGCCATTGTGACATCATCAATATTACGTACACAGATAAACCTGACTGCATACAATCAAACTCAATGTAATTAGAACAGCGGCCTCTAAATATCCCCACCGAGAGAGCAGACGGAAGCTCACAGCGTGACATCGATATCATAGTCACACGCAGAGACTCGTGTAGAACATGTAGGACCTGATACCATCTGATCTGACTGAGGTCTGCTTTCGTAGGAAAAACACCCTGTGAATAACACATTAAACTACCAGACTGGCATGTCCTGACGGAAATACTAGTGCTTCAAAAACAGTTTTAGCATAATCAAGGGGTAGAATAATATCCTGATGTAGATTTGAACCATCATATCCTGGTCACTAGAACAATTTTGGTGAAGATTGTGAAGTGATGGAGGATATATATGCAAATGCTGGAACACTGAAGCAACAAATTGGACAGGATCTTTAAGTTTTAAATACTGTCACAATTGTGTACACAGAACATCTTTGATTTAATGTATTGATTTGGCCAGGATTGAGATTTCTGCACTCCCATTTCAGTGCCTGTCTCTGCATAGCCAATTATCACAGCAAGGTTAAGATGAAGGCCTGGGACACTGACAGGGGTAGAACCACTGCATTAACAACCACTTACATACACACACTCGTTATCTCTTTCACACATCCCTATCTCACCTCCTCTTGTTCTTACAGTGTCAATTTGGAGACATCAGTCTAAATGAATAGAAGAGAAAGAAAAATAAATGTTGTGACCCTCATGTTGTGTTGATATTGAATTTGCAGCTCTTATGTTTAGTGTTCCAGTAACGAAAATATAAAAATAACAGGTCACATTTTGTTAGCATTAGTTATAGTTATATTAATGTTAATTTCATCATTTTCTAACACATTATTAACATCAAAATATATATCTGTTAATGGCATTTAATGGACATGAGCTAATATGAACCAACAATGAACAGTCGTACTTTTATTAACAAAGATGAATAAATACTGGTCATTGTTAGTAAATATTAGATAATGTATTAGCTAATGTAAAGTAATGGGACCTTATTGTAAAGTTTTACCAAATAATTCAAAGATTGAGCTTGCCAACACACACCCAGACGAGAGCAGGGAAGGAAAGGACACACACACACACATCTTCTCATTTTACCCCTTTGATGCTCTAATAAGTTTTCAAAAAATCTCAATCCCTCTTGCCCTTTCTCCTTCTGTGATTTCCCCCCAGAAAGGATCATATCAAAGACCTTTCTACAGTAAAATTGTCTCATACTGTAGTTACCTAAAATGCGAATCCATGCTCTTTTCAAGAATTTGTATTCCATTGTGTGCGGCGCATACGTAATATCTGGCAACTCATCATCTAACTGTTTGCCAAACCGAAGGCTGAATGTCATGATTCTTTGGAGAGAAAGGTCAAAGCCTTATCCAGTTGAAGCCATAAGGCTCCACCTTGATCAACAAACGAACAGCAATGAAATATAGAACTTGAAAGTCAAAAAGGCTCATCAAATTGAATATAAATAAATAAAGAATAAACAAAATAAAATCTAATTTGTCTCCAACGAATGACTGCCATTTCGTCATGCTTGACTCAAACGTTTATGGCATTTGATATGAATGGAAAAATAATTGTGTTTGGGGGGTGTAGCTGGGGTGGTGGGCAGCTGTTTGGGTTCATTACCGTGGAAGCTTTCAAATACTCATTAAATGCTTCAGAATGCCTGTCCATCAGACAAGCCGGTCTCGTTCGCGGCATTGACAGAAATCCATTTAGCTCTGTTGACAGATGTATAATTTCCACGCAGTCCCTATATTGATCCACTGCTGGAATCGGTTGAAGGCTTGTCGCATTGCTTTCAAAGCCAAGATGCGAACAATTTCCCAATGTCTATCGCTGCCTATGTTTCTCCTCAGCATTCATTCCCCAGGGGCTTTTCACTCGTCTACGCTTCTTTCAAATCTACTGTGAGGTCGACAGTAGGTGAGAAACTCGTAATCAACTCACCTGCTGTGTGGCCCCGGTTGGTGGCGTCATGGTCGCTGTCTCCCTGCTCACTATCTCCATGTCCGCTGTCTTTAGAGCTGACGATATCTGCCTCTTGAAATGCTGAACTATAAGGGAATTTTTACCGTTTAGTAGTCATTAGGTAATTTGAGCTTTATACTGCTTTTTCCCATTAAAAGTATTGATTGTTTTGGTTATTTAACACTTTTGGCATAGTTTAGACTGCTGATTAAATTAAATATCAAATTCTGTATCAGACTTGTGCTGTGTAGTATCAAACATTACGATGACACATGCAACGCTGAGTCAGATATTGGAATTTTGGCAAGGGGCCACATCATTTATACTGCTCTTTCTTTATCTCAGTGTGTGAGAGTGTTCTATGTAACCATATTTTGGGGACAACTTTGTACTCAGAAGTGAGCTGACAAAAAAAGCTGACCTCCTTTGGGGACATCCTCGTTTGTAAAAGTGGCATATAAAAATAAAGTAAATAAAGGATTTTTTTTTGTAAAAATGCAGTTTTTTGTTAGGGTTAGGTTATAGTATTTATAACTAGCTGTATATATAAACAACAGTCTATGGAAAGTTTATGGAATGTCCCCATTTACATAGGTACTGTAAGTAAATGTGTAAAAAAAAAAAAACTTAACCATGTTTTGGAAAGTTTGTACCCAGAAGTGAGCTAAACCTGACAAAATCTCCCAAAACCTCCATTTGTAAAACACTATAAAAAGTAAATTAAAGTTTTAAATTATCCTTATATATATATATATATATATATATATATATATACTGTATATATATAAAGGGTGTTTTTAAGTGTTAGTGGTTAGAATATTTTTATGTGTATGGAAAGACCCCATAAAACATGAATATGCAATGTATGCGTATGTCTGTACATTGAATTTATTCAGTCATCTCACCTGTTAACACGACGGGGCCTATCCACCAGGTAGCTGAGTTCAGTTCTCTGGTCCTTGGTCTAAACGACAACAACAACAATAATAATAAATAGTAATAATAATGATGATGATGATAATGATTAAGTTTATTTGATATTCTACATTTTTCATTAAAACTGGTCAGGCCTCTGTTCTGCTCTGTCCATGCACTAGAGCACCTCAACCATAGAACCGCCTTTGTTCCACTGATACCCAGCGACTGTGTGCTTGGCATACTTAAACCCTCATCCAATACACTCCCCCTTCCATACTCAGACTTGACTCCAGGGCAACACCCTTTCAGAGAGTGCCAGGGGATAGTAAGGTAGACCTTGTCGGATGGGGGGGCTCACTTAAGATAACATGGCTTGTCTCTGAGGCAAAAAGGAAGATGGTAGTATCAGAGCAGATATGTTAAACCAGCTTGTAACCACCCTCAATATTCATGTCCCCCATATATTCCTATTACTGGTCAATCGATACAGGATTTTCATTGATCAATTCTGAAATGTTTACATTTGGTTCTTATCCAATCTTGAATATGTGGTTACATCCTTATATGTAACTGACCCTGAAGTGCTGTATGTAATTAAAGTGCCTGAAAATAGCACTACAGCCCCAAGCTACCTTTAAAAGCACTATGTGAGTCATAAGCAAGCAGATGATTACAATCTGACATTACAAACACAGGAAGCTGAAAGATCACCACTGAATAGCTGCTTAAGGTGCATATACTGAGAGATTTTTCCATCCACTGAACTTCTCACACGAATTTCTGTCAGTTCTATTCAATTTTGTGTTTTCAGAGTCTCACATTTCTGCATTAGTAATTAATGTTGAAATGCAGTTAAGTTATCAGTGAAGATTTTAACTTTGGCACCACTTTGATTTTACTTGAATTTTAAAGCAGCAATTCACAATGTGTAATTTGATAGCAATAAATTGAAACACTGACTAACACTGTCAAAAACAATATAGGTTACACACACACACACACACACACACACACGTGTTCATATGAGTTCATTTGAATTTTATATGAATATATAGTATATAGGTTATAAAGACCTAAGATTTAATACGATAATGTTAATTGATGATGATGTAGATATTTCATACTGGATTAAGATAAAGTGTTGTCTGGATAGGTAATAAAATGTGTTTTCACCTCGCTTGATAAAATGCTCCCGTTTGAGATGATATCTGGTTGCTGACCCTCGTATCCGGTAACGATTGCCCCACACGGGTTGTGCTCTGTGTCTGTGTTTCGGGATGGGCTGCACGGTTTAAGGAACATCAGGTCGGTTTTGGCAGACTCCGGTGTCAGACACACCTGGTAGCAGTAGTTCTGGTTTTGGTGGTGCGAGCCGAAGCTGCCCGACTCCTCCACCGGCACCTGTGCGGTGCTGGCCACGTTAGAGCTCTGGACGAGCATAATGTCCGATTTACTGAGCTTCTTCTTGCGCCCGCGCGCTTGGCGACTGCAGCACTGACAGCACGAGTCTCCGGCCATGCACGTGTAGATGTTCAGTTTCTTGTCTTTTTGACAGCGCACAGCCAGCACGATCATGGCGAGTAGGAAGATGAAGGACACAGAGCCGAGCGCTATAATGAGAATGAGTGTGAGGTCCAGCGAGCCCTCTTTGGACTTGACCGACCCCCGGTCACCGCTCCGGCCCTCAACAATGCTGTCCACGAGCACTACGTTGATGCTCGCGGAGGACGACAGCGGTGGCTGCCCGTGGTCGCGCACCTCGATCAACAGGTCGTACGGTTGCGGCGGGTCCCGTTTGCTGGACACCCGGCGCGCGGTACGTAGTTCGCCGGTTCGCCAGTCCATCCGGAACATCCCGAGCTCGTTTCCTTGGAGGATACTGTATGACAGGCGCGCGTTCTCACTATCATCCGCATCCGTGGCCACAATACGGGTGACCAGGTATCCCGGCTCGGCTGAGCGGGGCAAATATTCCCTCGCGGTGCCGTTTTTGCCCAGAGGCGCAATTATAGACGGGGCATTGTCGTTCTGGTCCACTATGATGACGTTAACGGTGGCGTTTGCCGTTAACTCGGGCGCACCGGAGTCTTTGGCGTGGACCATAAAACTGAACTCTTTTATTTGTTCGTAATCAAAAGAGCGCAGCGCGTACAAGTACCCGTTCTCAGAGTTGATAGACACGTAGGTTAAGATGGACATACCCTGTATTTCGCACTCCAATATGGAGTAAGTGACATAGGCGTTCAGTCCAACATCAGGATCCACGGCGCTCACCGCGTAAATGTAAGCGCCCGGGACGTTATTCTCCGTCACGTACACGTCGTAAACCGATTGTATGAATCTAGGTGCATTGTCGTTTTCGTCCGAGACGTGCACTTTGATTGACTTGCTTGTGGAGAGAGACGGCACCCCTTTATCTTTGGCGACCACCGTGAGCGTGTAAGACTCCGCTTTCTCGCGATCCAGTGGACCCTCCGTGACGATCGTGTAATAGTTTTTGAAAGACGGCTTGAGTTTGAACGGAACCTCGCCGTGCAGCTCGCAGGTCATCTGTCCATTCTCGCCGGAGTCACGGTCCGTGACGCTCAGCAGAGCGACCACAGTGCCCGGGGCAGCCTGCTCGCTTACCGACTCCGTGACCGTGCTGAAACTAATCTCCGGCGTGTTATCGTTCACGTCGATGAGTTTGACCAGAACTTTGCAGTGCGCGGGCACGGCGTTCGGCCCCATGTCTTTCGCCTGCACGTAGATCTGATGCGTGCTGCTCTCCTCGTAATCCACCTCACCGGTCACTTCAATCCTCCCAGTGCGCGAGTCGATGTTAAACAGATCCCGAATGCGCGGCGGATTGTGACTACTTAGAGAGTAAACAATATCTCCGTTTTGGCCCTCGTCCATATCGGTGGCGTTGAGCTGAATAACAAGCGTGCCAACTGGGGAGTTCTCGCGCAAGCTCAGAGAGTAAACCGATTGATCGAACGTGGGCGCGTTGTCGTTTGAGTCCAGCACTTTAACCACTAACAGTGCGGTGCCGGTCCTCTGCGGCTGCCCTCCGTCCACGGCGGTAAGCACGTACCTGTGCACCGCTTGCTGTTCGCGGTCCAAGGGTTTATCCAGCACGAGTTCCGCAAAGCGGTTGCCGTCGCCCTGCGTCTGTACGTCCAAATAAAAGTAGTTGTTAGTGGTGATGGCGTATGTGCTCAAGGCATTAGTCCCCACATCAGGGTCGAAGGCGTTCTCCACTGGGAAGCGGGTGCCCGGTGTGGCGCTCTCGGTGATCTCCACGGTGATGTCCGTCTCCGGGAAACTCGGCGGATTGTCGTTAATATCCATGACCTCGATCTCGACGCGGAAGAGCTCGAGCGGGTTCTCCAAAAACACTTCGAGGTGCAGGAGGCACGGGACGGTCTGGCGACATATCTCCTCTCGGTCGATGCGCTCGTTCACTACCAGCGCTCCGTTCTCTAAGTTGACCTCCATGTACGGCGTGCGCGCGCTAGGAACGGTCTGGAAACGGCGCGCGGAAAGTTTGGTGATGTCCAGCCCCAGATCTTCGGCGACATTTCCCACAACCGTCCCGCGCTCCTGCTCCTCCGGTACCGAAAAGTGCAGCTGCGATAACCCTCCATCCAAGATCGAGAAAAAAAGAAATATCAAGATCATCTCCAAACAACAAGTGCACTCCTCTTTATTCCCTCGCTCTGTCTTGACACCGTTTCTTCTCCAGGCACAGTTTAGGAATAACCCATCGCTTTGGTCCAAGAAAACATATGCACTGTGCAACTTCCCAAACGAACAAGAAAGCTCCTGTGTTGTACGGTGTCAGCCTGAAACCATGTCGCCATATGCGCAAGATCTATAGCCATTTGATATAATGCTGTCTCAAGAAGAGCAGAATTTAGTAGTCCGTTCGTCACAGCAAGACATTGCAGAACCTACAGATGTCCCGATCCTTATTACTGAGAAGCAAAATCTTTCCAAAACTCTTTTGCTTAGTGAGAGAGATCAATTTTAAATAAAATCCTGAACGCGAGCTATTGCAGACTAATAACACTTTTCTACATATAGTTTTCTAATAGTCCATAATATCTGCTGGATGCTTAGAAATCCGTAGGTCCCCTCTTCTCGAGTTCTGCAAGGAGAGTGAGCGTCAGTGTGTTGTTTTGCGCAGAGCTCTTGCCACCAGCAGCCAATGGATGCCCCGGACTGCCGGCGCTGCGGCACCTGATTCGACCTAGGGAACGTCAATCAGACTCTCCCTCCCTCCTCAGTGCGCCTTTACATTGCCACTCCAGCTCTCTTTAAACATAGAATGAGAATTGATTTACATGTCGTATAAAGTCAAACAGTCGCATTCAAGGTAAATATTCAAGGCACGGGAGAGCGTGATTCAACGAGGACAGTAGTCTGTCATTTTCTAGTCTTGACCAATTCATTCGTCATTTAGCATTTATTATAAGAAATGTAAATGTGTGTGTGTGTGTGTGTGTGTGTGTGTGTGTGTAATATATGAATGTGATAGTTATTTAAGAAGCAATTCGTAATGATGACATTTGAATGTTTTGAATCTGAAGCACAGAAAGTGAACTCTTTGGTATGCAGTTCACGAGCGCGCATGCCGAGAGCGCGTGTATGTGGAGGAATCTGAAAAAATGCAAGTAATTTCAATGTGGGGGGAAAAAACATAAAAATGCTTCATTTAAAAACGTGTTAACCGGATGTCACCTCATACAGTATAAGGTAAAATAGGCTACATGTGTTACTACAGTAAAATGTTGGACACATGTTTTTATATGTTTGGGCTTGAGGACATGATGGCCTTCCATTATACCACTAGGGTTATCATCAGTACATTTTACAGTAACAAACAGATTTTAATAGCTCAAATTGGTGGGTATACTGACATTAACTACACATTTTAATGACAAAATACATGCCCTCCCATAATCACTTCTTTTCCAGCAAAGAAAGCAGGGTTTTAAACGAAAATGTATCATTTTTACAGTGTTGCTTCTGTGCCGGTCCCGTTTGCAGCTAATGAGATTGTCATCCGATTGTTTACCTGCGAGCCTCATATCAGTAGTAACAAGATTTATCTCTCTCCGTCTTTCCTTCCGTTTTATCTCTTTCTCCGGCCTGCCGTATGTCTGCGACAGGTTAAACTGATTGCTTGATATCAAGAAACAAACTCTCATTTCAGAATGTTCTCCTCTGCTTTTCCTCCGTTATTAGCATGGTAATGTGTGGGTGCTGTGTTAAGCTCTTGTCACACGGCTACCAAGTTCTCTTCGTGTCGAAATGAGTTGAAAGCTCTCGCGCTGTCCGTCTCTTCTACGTGCACTATGCGCCTTCTAGCGGAAGCGCAGCGAATTACCGGTCTGTCATGTATAACTGAGTGTGAGAGGAGGGAATTCAGGGACAGGACGGATAGCCTTTTATTATGTGTTTTAATTGTCACCTCAAGGCCAGATATAACGAATAATGCATAGTATAATGTTGTAGGCTACTGATCTGAGTTTTGGTTTATTTTGTCGACAGTTTTAATAAACAACCGACAGTGTTTTTCTCTCAGTGATTTTTATTTTGAGAAGAAGCTCTCAGCAGACACTGCAATATTCAAAAAGCATCTGTGTTCCTGAAACGTGTAACACGACGTTAGAGTTTGTTGCCCTTTATAATTCACGATTGGCCTCACATTAGAAAACTTACAGGCGACGGTTTCTGGACGTCAGATGAATTTCAGCAAACAACAGCGCCTCCAAGCGGTTGTTAAATCTTCTGATATTCCCACCGTCATGCTGCTGGAGATGATTATCTGGGCTATAAGGAGATGTGTTAGGAGATGTGCATAATTAAGGATCTATAATGCGAAAGTAATTTTGAGGAGCTGTAAAATAATCATTTATGATTAACACCATAACTCTGGCAGCGTGGAGATGATTAGTACAGTTTTAAGAGAGAGATACAGGAACTCATTGATGGAAATAATAAGATTTCTTTCAAAAGTAATTCAGCTGCGATTGTAGTTTGTACAAAATATGTCATGAATAATGTACAGTCAGAGGGACATTATCACAAAATAAACCCTGACTGGGTGAACAGTCATCCTGAAGGGTTTTTTTGGGGGGGGGGGGCTGTTTGCCCTGCCAACTGTAGATTAGTATCCCACTTATTAGCCTGCATGGCTACTTACTATATAAATAAATAAATGGGTATGAAATATTGATCTGAGTTGGAATTATTTTATTAGCTTGCTTTCAGAGACCACAGAGAGACAGAACAAGAGGAAAACATGGTTTCCCGGATGAGCAATCATTTATACATCACTGCCATGGACCACAGTCATTATTTCCAAATATTACAAATATTAGCCATCCCTTTTTTTTTTTTTTAAGGAACTCTCACCTACTCAACGCGGGTCCCCACGGTTCCCTTTGTGACAGAATGCCACAGTTTGACCAATAAAGTATTGAGAGAATAATAAATAATACAGATAGATTTAAAGACATAATTCACACAAAAATAAAAATTCTGTCATCATTTACCGGTATGACTTTCTTTGTTTCTTTGGAACACAACAGAGGATATTTTGAACTTGTTTTTGCCCAGCACAACAGTGAAAGTCAGTGGGGTCCAAAACACTGGACGCCATTGACTTTTATTGTACGGACAAGAAAACACTTTTTGAAACTCTTTTCTTTTGTGTTCCACAGAAGAAACAGGTTTGGAATGACATGAGCGTTCTATTTTTGAGTGAACTATGCCTTTAAGATCTTAAATGCTAGAATCTGAATTTCTTTGGTTGACAGCATGTCTCTCTCTCTCTCACGCTGTCTTTCTTTTTTTCAGATGGAGTGATTTGTGTACCATTCATCAATCAGCACGTCACAGCAGGAGGATGATGGGTGTCGGACTATACCACTCTTTCTCTTCCTGCTTGACCTTATGCACTAAACACATCTATTATTTAAAGTCAGTGCTGTGTTTGCATCAGAGAGAAAGACAGGGGTAATGATATTGTGCCATTTTGAGAAATGAAATGATGGTTGCCAAGATATGACATGATGAGCATCTGCTGATTCCACCAGCAGCCAACCAATAATTGATCTCTTTTCATATCTGTCTCACTTTCTCTTTCTCAGCAGCATTATTCTGCAAAACCATGTCTGGAATGAGATGGGCCTTGGCATGTTTGATTTTGTGCAGTGACTATCAAACTCTTTAAAAGATTTAAACCTCACTCATCCCTCCCAAATCCCACCTCACACTACTCAGCGTGGAATAACAGTGTTGTTCAAATATGATGTGAGAACAATGAGAATTGAAGTCAAAGTTTACTGACACTAAGCCGGACCAATTCTCTGTTAAATGGGCTATTACACTCACAACAGCCAGCGAGTGTTTGACCGGGTAAGACTTCATTACAGATTTCATTCTCGCTCAAGGTGTAGGATCTGTATAGCTGTCATTGATTGCATGAATGTGTGGGTTAATTGGCTTTTGGAGTAGGTTCTCTGTGATTTCGCTCAGCAGAAGTGAAATGATGAATAGCGAATCCTCTATTGGATGCATGCTTGTGTAGGATTGAGAGATGAGGTGAAGGTGTTGGTGTTCTTGATTCTGAATATGACTGTTGCACCATTGTGATTCCTGCAGAGCGACCCTGAATGTCCAACAGTTTGTTTAATTAGTGTGTATCAATAATGGATGTAACTAATGTTTAACACTTACTTCAAAGTCATCTGCCATCTCATGCAGTGGTGTAATGTAATAATACTTTGTTACAGTACTTAAGTATTTTTTGGGAGAATCTGTACTTTACTTGAGTTTTAATATTTCTGTCAACTTTCACTTTTACTCCACTTATATTTCCTAATTAAAATGTATACTTTTACTCCGATACATTTCCCCGAAGCATATTCGTTACTTACCACAAAGTTGGAAGAACACACACAGACTGCAAGAAAGCAGGTTTGACTAATCAGTGGTCTGGTGCTTGCCAGTTAAACTCCTAAAAAAGCAACAAGTTCTCGCACAACCGCGGTTGATTTCTTTTTCCACTCAAGTCGAGGCTGGGCTGTGCGATATACTGTATATCGTCTTCGCTAATATCGTAAGTGTTGTGTGCGATCTGACATCATCGAGTAGGCTATATCACAAAAACCAAACAAAAACACCCAGAGAGTGCACGAATACTCTGTGATTTAGTCTATTAAAATGCATTTAGAATGCCCATTAGATTCAAGATAAGAGGCAAAATGCCTCATGTCTTTTTATTTATATCATTTAATCTATATAGTTTTTTCGCCAGATATTAGCATGATACTTACGTAGGTTTAATATATATATATATATATATATATATATATACACGTTTCATATTTAAGTACAATAAATATCACATACTTTTACTCATGTAGCCTAATATTCTAAACGGTGTTTGTAATAAACAAATCCATCATTTTACCTTCATACTGTTGCTTCCAGCTGAAATGTGAATCCTCTATCCATAATATTTCTTTCTCCAGTGAAAAAGTCATCTTCTCTGAATCAGGAGAGAAATATGCACAAATTAAGCTTCATTTTCAAACGAAAAAAGTCCAAAACCATTCTAATGGGCCATTCTAATTTGGCCAGAAGTGACGGTTTAATGCCATAATGATGGATGTTTACTTCAAACACACAGCTTTTCACTTCACAAGATGACATTTGTTGGACTGAAGTTGTGTGA
Source organism: Sinocyclocheilus rhinocerous (assembly GCF_001515625.1). NCBI lineage: Eukaryota > Metazoa > Chordata > Actinopteri > Cypriniformes > Cyprinidae > Sinocyclocheilus > Sinocyclocheilus rhinocerous. The sequence goes on along the minus strand of NW_015635046.1, from coordinate 83,306 downwards.
ATTAATTGTGGATTAATGATGTTTTATCAGCTTTTTGAACTCTCGTTCTGGCTGCACCCATTCACTGCAGAGGATCCATTGATGACAAGTGATGTAATGCTCCCAAATCTGCTTCAATTAAAAAATAAACTACTCTACATCTTGGATGGCCTAAGGGTGAGCGAATTTTCATCAATTTTTCATTTTTGGGTGAACTGTTTCTTTAAGGGTAGTTGGTAGGCCCATGAAAATCATTGTGTCTCTGAGAAGCTTCTATAAGGTGTATATCTTTTTGTGTGTTGGTCCGTTTTTTAATGTTATTCTTTAATGAACTGACTCCAACTTTGAGTCTCTCAGAGACTGCTGACGCGACAATAAATATATATAGAGTGAGGCAGGCAGCTTCAGGGGCAAACGCTACTCTGCGATTACCACCGGAGCTGTAACAAACAAGAAGGAACAATCCATCAAGCGTCAACGCCTCTCCAGATTTTAATTAATTACACTAACTTAGAACAAGGTCAGGGGAGCGCTGCGAGAGCAGCAGTGGGATGGATCGATTTGAGCATGTGCGACCCCGAGATGCAGAGCTTTTGGCTGAAGTCATTAAGAAGTTTGAGTCCTTTTGTGTCCGGCTTTTGTTCCAGGCGCCTCACCGTTTAATTATCCCACGTAGGCATGGAGGTGGATTTAATGCATGCGCATAACACAAACATTCATCGAGTTTAACATCTCCATTATGATGAAACAATGCACGTTTTGCGTCCAGATTCTGTGCGTTGCAGGGAAGACAGAGCGAGGGAGAGGCAGGAAGAGCATGTGAAACACATTTTTCATAGTATTGGAGCTCTTAGCAATCGACCTAATGGAAATATGATTCGTATCTTTGGCCCACGGAGACTCTTTAATTTTCTTTAATTTACTCTTAGATCATCGTGCTATGCGGCCTATCCTTATGTATTGTTAAGTCTTAATGTGAAAGACTCTCTCATACATGACTGAATTAACGGAGGAAACATCCAGTTAACGCACTGTAAACTGAAGTGTTATATTTCATAGACATCATGAGAGCTGCGATTAAACTAAACATACAAATGATTTAATTGTGTATAAAGTTACTAATAGAAATCTGAAAACAGTGCAGTGTCACATATTACTTAATACAACAGCACACTGAACTGTATCTAAGTGAAGGAAACTAAATTTTACTTAGAAAGAGTTACATACAGTGGCCCCAAACAAAGTCCCTTTTAAAGGGATGGTCCATCCAAAAACTGAAAATTTACTCACCTTCATGTTGCTCCGAACCTGTATGACTTTATTTGTTCAGCAGAACACAATAATACATATTTGAAGAATTTTGGTAACCAAACGGTTTTGGTCACCCATTGACACATTTCTCAGAAAATCTTCTTTTATGTTCCACAGAACAAATAAGACATACAGTTTTTGAACGACACAACGGTGAGTAAATAATGAAGATTTTTAGTTTTTTGGTGAACTATCCCTTTAAGGTCCATATTCGTAAAGCCAGTGTGCCAGTGGGTTAAGATTAAAACTGTCAATGTTACGTTTAAATATCATATTTCAAAACAGGAATAAAATCTGACAAAAGTGGTACCGTAGATTTTGCTTCTTTAGCTTAAATAAGACAAAACAATGGTAGTTTTAACGCTAGCCCAACTAATGTCCATGCACATTCAATAGTAAAAAAAAAAGGCTGTGCTTCTATGAACATTTTCTAATAACTTTTGACAACCAGAAAGTATCTATTGCGCTATAATTTAAAACAACTTCTTTTTTGTTAAGTGGTTCTCTTGACAAATGTTCTTGTGGTATCATGACATCACAAATGGGACTTGGTGATACTTTGATTCAAATGCAATGACATTCATACATTTTACACAGTGCAGGTGTCAATATATGATTAAGCATTTCATTTATGGCTGTGCTTATAGCTACAACAGGAAACAGAAACAGGAAACAGAAACAGGAAATGATGTCTGTTTGCCATTTATTATTAACTGCAACTTGATCAATGAGGTTTACTTAAGTGTTTATCCAAGAGACCCAAAAGAGAAATACCTTATGTAGTCAGAAACGATCCTCTTTGGTAGCACTGCAAATCTCATGCCGAATATGGAAGAATGAAAGAGAGAAAAAAGAAATGGAGGCCCTTTCATCCCACACTATGAAGAGGTGGTGTAGGTGGCATGTGGTAAAAAGAGCGTAGTGTTGATACGTACAGTAATATACATGATGCGAACAAATGCAGGCAGCACACACAGAGCACACTGTATTCACTGTAGCAACTTGGTTTAAGAATAAAAGAATAAAAGGTGGCCATATCACCTGTAGTTAATCCCGGGCTTCCTTGAAGGTCAGACCAGGAAACTCTCACACAGAGAATATCAGAGAAGTGCACACTAACTAATGCATGTGGGGATTGTGTGGACCAGTTTGACCAAGACAGATGATAGATAGATGTACTCTATAACTAATCAATATTGCATTGATTTCTGAGGGGAAGTTCAGGTGCAAGACAGCAGCAACGTCAAATGTGAAGTGCACCATTTAAACACACATAATTGTGCAAGTCGTTTTGTAACGTGCAAGACAGATTACAGAATGCAAATATAATGTTCAGCATGTTTGAAATGAATTAGAAATGAATTAGGCTCAACAGATTGCAGTGAATATAAATGTGGGCATGACAACCAGGAACATGCAGGAAAAGTGCCTGCAATCATATTTCAGATGTATTTAAGGCATGCATTTTTAAGTACAGTGCTCTGAGGTTTCTTAAAATACTCTTTTTGTGGATTATTTAAAAGTATTATAAATTCCCACATCGATAACCACATTTTAGAGGAAAACTCTGTCCCGATGTGGCTTTCCTCAGGCTATCTTCAAGAGTGTGTTTTGAACAGTACGTGTGAGACTTAAATTCACTTTTTCTTCACTAAGCAGTTGGAGTGTTGAGTTCCTCTGTGCATCATGCCACACAGTGAATACACAAGTACACATTAACAGTAGCACCTGAATATCGCCATCAATTTATTTCATTTTTTAATTGAAGTTGTCCTTGTGGACTGGGCTATGTGGGGAAAACAAGTAGACAACTTAAAACTCGTATTGCTGAGCATAGATGTGCAATTAGGCACCATGACCTTAGAAGTCCAGTATAGCACAACATTTTTCCAAGTTTAAACATTCGGTTTCGACTCTACAATACAGTGGCATCGAAGCAGTTAAATTACCTCGAAGAGGGGGTGATATTCATAATCTACTTTTAAAATGTGTAGCATATTGCAATGAAGATTTTGATATTCGCCCTTTTCTTTAATTATTATAGTGATTTAGATGGTAAGATTTACCACATGTTATACTATGCTTTCATTTTTTGTTTTGGATGTATTTTTTGCATTTGGTATTTTCTTTGGTGTAAGTTTGAACATTTTGCAGTTAGGTATTTAGTGAAATGTATTTGTGCTTGTAATTTATTGCTGCTTTCACTTTTATGTGATTTGCTTTTTGCCCTTTTCTTACATGATTTGTTGATTGCCCTGACTTTTTTTTTTCTTTTGTGGTCATGTGGGCAATCATGTGATTTAGTGTTGTGTATATAAGGGCGTTGCCATGTATGTTCATTGTCTGATGAAGAGCGTTTAAGCTCGAAACGTCACCTGTGGTGAGAACATAATTAAATACTTCTCTATCTCTGGAGCTGTGGTGTGCCTACTTTGATGTTTTCGTTCTTATTTTTAATTTCTGACAAACCCCATTAAACCACCAAACCTCCAGCTCTGTGGAGCTTTAGATTGGAGAGACACCACCTCAGAAGTTCTTCATTTTATCTTTGATGTTTCTATGTGTGAATTTTATTGGTGAAGACTGCATGAAATAATTTATTGAGCCCTCTTTTCTTTCCTGCATTGATGTTTGTCCTATTGAAGCAGGAAGTTATGGTGAGACAAATTGGCAGGCTCGTTCTTTATATGAATGGCCAACAGCCTTTAGTTTGTTTATGTCACAACCTGGCAAAACCACAGTTTTCTAGAATACTTGCTGGTGAAGGTATTATATCTAAGAGCATTTGTATTTGTATATGCTCTTGCCAACAAGTTGCGTCATCAATATTTTGGGCAATTATCCTAGAAGAGAAATAGTTTAAAATGTAAGATGTTTTCACAAGTGGTTTGTTTCAGATTTTCTGAGAGAAGTTTGGGAATATAAGAATACTGACTTAAGGTATACATGTATATATTTTATAAATATGCAGTATATATATTTTTTATTTTATTTTTTATTTTATGTAAAATATTTATTTTTTATTTTAATAAAAACAAAAGATTAAAGGTTTAATTTATTTTTTGTATAACAAAATTCAAATATTTATATGATTTAATAAGATATTTCAATACCACAAATATTTTAATTAATACAGAGGTCACGAGTACACCTGAGTATACGTTATGTACATACTTACACATCCAACTTTATATAAAGAGCTATGCGTTAATATCGTTTTGCAACAAAATAAACAAAATCAGGCAGATGAGATTAGAGAGAGAGAGAGAGAGCTGTGTGATAAGACAGTTTACATTTTGCAATTATATAAACAATCACACAATCACAAAAATTAGGTTCGACAGTATATCCAATATATTTACTTGTGCTAAAGGTTTGTTTTGTCTACTTTGCATTAAGAGCCCCAAAGTATGTACTGAAAGCCAAAAATAGGGATATTTCCTTGAGCATAACTGGTATACAATGTTTCTGTCAGAGTTTTTGTCAACATTATTGCCTCAGAGTCCCGTAATCTGCAATTTGAATGCATTTCATCCTCTTGTGAATGCCACCTATTTATACTGCTGCAGAAGACCATATTAAGGTTCCTGCAGAGGGATCAGAATAAAGTGATTTTTGCAAAACATCTATTGTAAAAGAATTTCATATGTCAGGTCAAAGCAGTCCCCAACACCTACTGTAGAAAATGAGAGTGAGTGACAACCGTGGGGATAATTATGCTCTCAGGAACCCCACAAGCCACTGTAAATGCTCTTCAACACATGTAATTTCATAAAGTGATATGGCAGTATTATGGAATCTTAAATGTTCAGCTTCTAAAGATGATCAACTGAAGACATTCTGCATCAGATGGAGGTTTAGAGGAAGCTGACATTTCCGGTAATGCATGTTAGGTGGATTATAGGATGCTATGGATTGTTTGTGATGGATGATAAGAGGTGTTATCATGTAAATATGCTATAATAGTTTTCAGCTTGTGTGTATAAACTGGCGCGGCTATCTCTCTCATTGCTATCGCTCCCTCTTCTCTACTTCCCTTGAAATGACAGGGTGAAAAAACAAGAACATAGCACTATAGAACACGTCATCTGCTTTTCGCCCAAAAATTCAATCCTTTTTTTTTTCTGTGTAAAAATGTGGCTACCTCACCTTCTCTCTCTCACTCTCACTCTCTTGTTGGTATGGATGAGTGGCCAGCCCATTTAAACTGCGTGAAGGACACTGCACGCATGAGAGGTGGCCTTGTTCTGCATGTAGCTTTTCTTTATCTCAACCTGCTTTATTTCATTCACTCTCTCAATCTGGACCCTCTTGAACTAACTCTAAAATAAGCCTTGAATTGGTAACCAAAGAACATTAAGACTCTTTTTCCATTCTCGTCCCTCCCTTTTCTGTTCTACTCTGACTTGGAAGAAGGGAGAAAAGGTAGAAAACACATTGATATTGATGGAGGATTATTTATTTATTTACTTATTTATTTGTTTGTTTGTTTTTTAGAGCTAATCCTATTTTAAAAAATTAAAACATATGACGCTGAAATTACATTATGGACTCTACTGAAATTTTAATAAGAAATCAACTTTTTGTGTATCCTGCAAACATCTCTTTTTAAATTCCTCCCGGAAACACTCTTACAATTACTAATGTATTGTAGCTGTGTACTTCAGTCAATCAAGGTGACCGGTTTATTAGTTGCTTTATAATGCTTTTAAAAGATGAATAAAAGAGAGATAGACTATCTACCTTCAGTTTATAGTTGACTCTTGCTGAAGGACACCATTAGGACATTTTATCCACATTCTTATATGTGATTGGATATTTTGTTCAGTTTATAAAATACCACACATCTCTCACACACAGCATCATAGCTACTGAATACTTTTTCTCCCTCTGTTACATTTCTTTTTTATTTATTTATTTTTTTTTAAGTGTACAATAAAGAAAGAAAGAAAGATTTAATTTTTTTTTTAAATAGCCTACTTTATAATTTGGGTAACAGGGTTGAATAGTTAAGGATGCTGAATGCTGTCAACGTTGAAAATAAATAGGTTATTTGTGCCTATAATGCCTTAATGAAATAAAAAGCTTTATGGAATGTGCCACAGTGTAAGAAAAAAATCCATAGAAATAAATGGATAAGGTCCTGGCAGAAAATGACCAGTACATTTTTCCATTAAATTTACAGACATTTCTTTCAACCCCCCAAGAAAATTCCTTCATATTAACACAGTACACTGGGCTGTATTTTTACAGACTTTTCTTAAAGTGCAGCTTGAGCTATAGCACGTGTCTGTGTGTCTTGCCATTATTGTAACAGACAGATGCACAAGGTTAAACATATATGGGTGCAGGGAAAAATGGCCGAATAGGATGTTTAAACACAAATTAGGGCTTGCACTTCACTACATGAGAAAAAAAAAAGGCATTCAGGAAAATGACCATTAAGAACCATTTACCAGATAATCTCAAGGAAACCACTGACATTTATATTTTCAGAAAATGTAAGACATTTTTTCTTAAAGGGGTCATGAATTGAGAAATCAACTTTTACTTGAGCTTTTGATATATAAGAGGTCATCGTACTAAAAGAATATTCTGTAAGTTTCAAGTTTTCAACTGAAAACGTACTGAAATAAAAGCTTTTATTGACACCAGGCCCAGCGAACGCCAGATCCTGGAAATGTGCCTATCTAATAGATAGGTTAAACACCGCCTCCACAGAAGAATATAAATGCCTAATTCTGTAGCCCCGCCCACTGATTCGCGCACGACATAGTAGGGAAATAACATAAGTGGCGCTAAACCGGATCGAGCAACCAACCAATGCCGTTGAAGATCGCAAATATTGTGCAGTGCCTGGTTGTGGAAGAACACAGTCGCTGCATAACCTTCCTTCGGATTCAAATATTAGGAATGCGTGGTTAAACTTTATTTTTAATAAAGTTCCAGCTCACGTGAGGAAAACATTGAGCGTTTGTTCGCTTCATTTCACCGCGAATTCCTTTGTAAACAAGACACAGGTTGACGCTGGATTTGCAGAGAGACTGAGATTAAAAAGCAATGCTGTGCCGTCTATATTGAATCCGACAGGAAAGGCGCAGCACACTTATGTGAGTAAACAATATTTATACTATGTGTCATTATTGCTTTGTTAGAGATTGCTTGATAGGCTCCAATTATGAAGTTAGTTTGTAGTTAGTTTACTATGCAAAACTGTTATCCAATCATAGCAGTGGGCGTTTACTTCCAAGTCTTCAATGTGGCACGCCCATAAAAACCGAGTGTTTCTTGAGCCGGCCTCGAAACCAGGGTAGAATAGCCTATTGCTTATTGATTTTGATGTTTTTGAATGTAAAAACCACGCGAACGTCATAAGTGGACCTCAGGCAACAGTAGAAAATAATTTTTTTAAAAGCCAGTTCATGACCCCTTTAAAGTGGAAGTATGTAATTTGTAAAACGCTATTCTCCTATCCTAGCTTAATATGCAAAAGCAACTATAATGAAGTTCTTTGAATAAATAAAATAATAAAAACATTATGCATTTGAGCATCCTGGCACAGCAACATTAGCTTAACTAATGGCATGAGTTTGTGCGGGACTGTTTTGTGACAGACCAGTGGATGAAAGAGGGAATGCTTAGGAAACCTGTTTGAAAACAGTCATGATTTTGATTCAGTTCAATTACATGATTTTGCAATTCAATTTATTTACACACTTCATGGATGGTTATATAGTTCAGTCATCGAATCTGTTAAATGTAAGCAGTGTTCTGAGTGTTGATACAACAGTCCAACAGCACTGTGACTTTTGACTGTTAAGTTTTTACTGTAAACTTAACTGATTGTATTATTACTTGTTTGAGTTTGCACGTATCTCAGTCTGCATTAGTTGTGGAAAATTAATGACTCTTTCTGCAGATCACATCGTTACACCAGGTGGCACCAAGTGACAGTTTTTATGAGTGAGTCATTTGATTCATTCAATAAACTGATTCATTCAGGAATGAAACAAAACTGAATTAGTCATTGAATCATTCATTCAACTGATTTGTTCAAAAACATTGAATCATTCAAGAACAAATGACTTGTGTTGTTCAGCTTTCCAGCAGATCTGCGGTGCAGCTTTGTTTGGAAAAAATTTCGCTGGTGGAGAAAAAGACAACATATCTGACAGTATTGCGTCTAAAATGTAAGTTACTCATGATTAACTTTGTGTAGTGATGGTTAAATTCAAAGCTCAGAGAGTGTCGAAAACAATGCTATTTGGTGGTTAGTGAAAAATAAAGCAGCCAAAAGCCTGTGAATGAAGCTATGTCGGACGAAGTACCCACCACACATTCCATAGATCAATTAATGTTACGTGCACAAATAAAAGCCTAACAGTGTGTGTGTTTGTTGAATTTTTCTCTCTGATAAATTAATTTGCCCATTAAACTGTGGCATTTAATGCCAGTATGAATACCAATATGATATAATGGAAGAATAATGTACACATGAATTGCATATGGCAAATATTTTATTTTTCCTGAAATAATTTGTATTCTCTGTATTACTTGTATGACTGGTTATTTAAAAATGTAATTGAGTAAGTCCGAATGACAACTTACTCGTAAAGTAAGATCTGGGGATTCCGACACACAAAGTGAATCATGCACATGGTTGAACAGAAATGGAGGCTTCGTTTGTCATTGGTCACATGATTTCTACATCTAAGAATTGAGTGATACATTTAGATTAAAAAAAATAAAAATTTTCACTTTTCATTTCTGAGATGATAATAACTGACTGATGCATCTTGCTGAATTAAAAATGTAATGTGATCAGGTCATGTGACAACAGTGTAACATATTACTTTTTAAGATGTTTATCTTTTCATAACAAATTCTGTTGCACATACTATTGAAATATTAGGTAGTATATACTGTCTACGCCACAATACGTAGTAAGCAGTATGCTAGCATTCCCTTCTTAATATAGCTATTGTGTGAACTATGTGTGAAATTAGATGGCCGTGTAAATGCATTTGTGCATGTTTTAATCTACACAGTAAATTCCAACTTGCTAACCAGGAAGCTGACATCAGGTCTTCTCCTCTCAACCCACTAAATCACCAGCTTCTTTATTGGGCTAATTAACCTCCAGCGGTCACCTCAATTACACCTGTGTTTCCGTGGTGACACAATCTTTCTTGCGGTTCATTTGCACCTGAGTATTAACAAATAGTGACTTGGCGACTGCAAATACCGTGATGACACACACACTGTGGCATTTTGCCAATGTTGTTTTTGTTCTTGTAGTTTCGCAGGGCCCCATTCTTCATATGTGGGTTACTGGATTCATGATGACAAAATCCTTGATTTGTCATCACAGGAAATCGTTCCCAGTCATTCTTTAGGTTCACAATTTGTGCAGAACAATTTGTCCACAAATCTGATTGATTTGTTCATGAATCAAAATTTGACTTGCTGTCTCGTTTAGACTACTTTTATGATGCACTTTTATTGTCATTTTGTAGCTTGTCAGTCCTAGTCTCTTTGAACTGTCAGATGTAAAAGAGCCATGTGAATATTTAGAAAATTTAGATTTTCTGGAGAGTCCCCACAAGGATAGCAAACCAGACATGTGTGTGTGTGTGTTCCATAAAATATAGAAAGTCATACAGATTTAATGAGACATGGGGATGTGTAAATGGTCATAAAATGGCCTAGAAAATGCAGACATCTTAGTAAAGAGTAAAAAAGTAGACGCAACCCTTATGAAACTTTGATGTTTTTTGTGTTGCATGTAAGACAGGCAGTTAAACAGTTTTTATGCCATTATATTTCAAATTAAATTGTGTGACGTTGTAAGTTCAGTGAAATAATAATAATAATAATAATAATAATAATAATAAAAAGTTTTTCAATTTAATTTGTCTACAACTTTTTTGAAGACCACTTTGGTGGTTCTTGCTTATGAGAGATTGAAATTATATAGAAATTATATGGCTTACTAAAAGTCATTTTTGTTCTGACTACTGTTCCACAGGGTTTTTAAGTATGACTAATAGGATTGATTTATGTTAGTTTATTTATATTTGTAGGAAGAACGGGTTACACTTGATTTTAAGGTGTCCTTGTTACAGTGCAATTATACATTTAAGTACTGAGTAATATTAATTAACTACATGTACTTACTATATGGTTAGAGTTAGGATTAGGATTTGGCTTAGGGCTACTTCAGAATCAGAAAGGATCCAGCAAGGGTCCAGTAATGTTCTTCAGGTGGGCCAGCACCAGTTTTTCAAATGACTTCATGACGACAGACGTTAGAGCCACAGACCTGTAGTCATTGAGTCCTGTAATTTTGGATTTCTTTGTGATGGGGATGATGTACAGGTTTAGCTGATTTCAGTTTCTGCCTGTAGGTCGGTATAAGATGAACCAAACAGTGATCAGAGAGCCCCAAAGCTGGCCGTGGAACAGAGTGATATGCATCCTTTATTGTGGTGTAACAGTGATCCAATATATTACTGTCTCTCGTTCGAAATCCGCGCTGCCTGAGCTTCACGAGGGCGCCGGCTCGCTTCCCCCTTCTGCGCGTTCTGAAGCGTTTGATCAGCGCAGCTGCTCCGCCAACTTCTATGTCCAGCAAAACATCAGAATAGTCGAAAACCGGTAATATATCGGGTGATGTGTCTACATAGATAGATAGTTACAGAAAAAAACTTTAACCTTTGGAAGTTAGGGAAAGATCCTGAGGGTGCACATGCCTCATGCCACAATATGAATAAGCATGACTTCTTACTTTTTAAGAGTATAGAGCTATAAAGAAGTAATTTTATTTTGACAAGGCATCCATTTTCTTGTGGGCTAAAATTTATATTCTGGATAGGAAAGCCTTTGTAAATGATTTGCTGCAGTGCATAATGCATATGAAAAAGAAGACTGATTTTTGCTACATGAATAAAACTGACCCATCATGATGACAATTTCTGACTTCTAAATTTGTTATTTATTTTATCATTGTTATTTATTTTATCACTGTATATGTGCAGATATAAATCATAGAGCTGTGCAATCACTCAAAGTAGTGTTGACTTACTGCATCTTTTACCATCATTCAACTTTGGGATCTCACAGAAGATGTCTCTTTACTCCCATTGATAGTAGCTATATCACATGGCTGTTCATTTGCATAAATTTAGTTTTCAGAAATCGCCAATCGCCAGTTAAATCTTTCGGTCACTGTTGCTGAAAGCCTCTTTACAATATGTCAAGAACTGTCAGATTTGTTTTTCTTTTCTTTTCTTTATCATATCATATCATATCATATCATATTATATTATATTATATTTACATTTAATCATTTAGCAGACGCTTTTATCCAAAGCGACTTAAGGAGAACAATAGAAGCAATCAGACCAACAAGAGAGCAACACTAAACAAGTAATGTGACAAGTCTCACTTAGTCTAGCACAGTTCACATAGCATGTTTTTTTTTTTTATATAAATTAGAAAGAAAAATAGAATAGAATAAGTAAGCGCTAGTATTAATTCGTCAGGAATGATGTGGGATATCTTCGGCTCGTTGAAGACCACTCTCGCTGCTGCAATTAGGGTCAGTTGCAGAGGCTTGATAGTACATGCCGGAAGGCACGCCAAGAAAGCATTACAATAGTCCAGTCTGGAGAGAACAAGAGCTTGGACAAGGAGTTGTGTGGCCTGCTCTGATAGGGTCTAATCTTCCTAATGTTGTATAAGGCAAATCTGTAGGACCGGGCCGTTGTAGCAATATAACTTAACTACCAAACCCAACTCCAAGGTTACTGGCTGTCCTGGAAGGAGTTATGGTTGACGAACCTAGCTGTATAGAGAAGTTGTGATGAGGTGCTGGGTTGGCTGAGACCACGAGCAGTTCTGTCTTAGCAAGGTTGAGTTGAAGGTGATGGTCCATCATCCAGCCAGAAATGTCTGTCAGACAGGCTGCAATGCAAACAGCTACCATTGGATCATCTGGTTGGAATGAGAAGTTGAGTTGAGTGTCATCAGCATAGCAGTGATAGGAAAAGCCATGTTTCTGAATGAC
>NW_015635046.1:48743-70831 GCF_001515625.1 Sinocyclocheilus rhinocerous | reverse complement strand
AGGGTCTAATCTTCCTAATGTTGTATAAGGCAAATCTGTAGGACCGGGCCGTTGTAGCAATATAACTTAACTACCAAACCCAACTCCAAGGTTACTGGCTGTCCTGGAAGGAGTTATGGTTGACGAACCTAGCTGTATAGAGAAGTTGTGATGAGGTGCTGGGTTGGCTGAGACCACGAGCAGTTCTGTCTTAGCAAGGTTGAGTTGAAGGTGATGGTCCATCATCCAGCCAGAAATGTCTGTCAGACAGGCTGCAATGCAAACAGCTACCATTGGATCATCTGGTTGGAATGAGAAGTTGAGTTGAGTGTCATCAGCATAGCAGTGATAGGAAAAGCCATGTTTCTGAATGACCATAGTGGATAGGCGAGAGGGAGAGATTGAGCATAGGTTACGCCGAAAGATGACCTACGGAGGAGTATGTGTTGTGTCAGGAGTCTTAGGTTAAAAGTGATGAGGAAGTTGTCTGAGGTGTGCAACAGAGTAACTAACGTGTTGTCAGTGGAGCAGTAGCGTGTGTAGATAAGGTGCAATTGGTTACCCGATTTGTGAGTAGCCGTAGTAGACACTCACTTGAGATAAAATGAGGCAAGCAGAGTGTTGAAGTCAGCAGCCTTGGGTTTTTCTAGGTGGATGTTGAAGTCACCGAGTAGTACTGTCCTCAGGGAAGTTTGAGAGTAACACATCCACATCCTCCAAGAAGTTACCCAGTTGACCTGGGGGACAATAAACAACTACAAAGTGGATTATAACAGGGTGGATAATAGTAATTGTGTGTGATTCAAATGAACTGTTGCCAGTAAGAGATAGTAAAGGATCAAATGTCTATTCATTTGAGATAAGTAGACCAGCACCTCCACCCCTCCCAATTCGGGCGAGGGGTGTGGGAAAAAGTAAAATTAGTGGATAGGGCTGCAGGAGTGGCAGTGTCCTCAGGTTTGATCCACCCAGTCAACAATTTGATCTCACAATGATGTCACCATGAGCTCACACGATTCTCATGGTGTGGTCACAATGTGTGTGTCACAGTGAGCTAAAAGTGTAACCACACAGCACACTCACTGTGTGCTCATACTATGCTCCCAATGTGAGGTCACTGCACACTCACTGTGCGCTCATACTGTGGTCACAACGTGAGGTCACTGCACACTCACTGTGCGCTCATACTGTGGTCACAACGTGAGGTCACTGCACACTCACTGTGCGCTCATACTGTGGTCACAATGAGGTCACAGCGCACTCACTGTGTGCTCATACTATGCTCCCAATATGAGGTCACTGTACACTCACTGTGTGCTCATACTGTGGTCACAACGTGAGGTCACTGCACACTCACTGTGCGCTCATACTGTGGTCACAATGTGAGGTCACTGCACACTCAATGTGTGCTCATACTGTGGTCACAATGTGAGGTCACTGCACACTCACTGTGCGCTCATACTGTGGTCACAATGTGAGGTCACTGCACACTCACTGTGCGCTCATACTATGGTCACAATGTGAGGTCACTGCACACTCACTGTGCGCTCATACTATGGTCACAATGTGAGGTCACTGCACACTCAATGTGCGCTCATACTGTGGTCACAATGTGAAGTCACTGCACACTCACTGTGCGCTCATACTATGGTCACAATGTGAGGTCACTGCACACTCAATGTGCACTCATACTGTGTTCACAATGTGAGGTCACTGCACACTCACTGTGCGCTCATACTGTGGTCACAATGTGAGGTCACTGTCACTGCACACTCACTTTGCACTCATACTGTGGTCACAATGTGAGGTCACTGTCACTGCACACTCACTTTGCACTCATACTGTGGTCACAATGTGAGGTCACTGTCACTGCACACTCACTTTGCACTCATACTGTGGTCACAATGTGAGGTCACTGTCACTGCACACTCACTTTGCACTCATACTGTGGTCACAATGTGAGGTCACTGCACACTCACTGTGCGCTCATACTGTGGTCACAATGTGAGGTCACTGCACACTCACTGTGCGCTCATACTGTGGTCACAATGTGAGGTCACTGCACACTCACTGTGCGCTCATACTGTGGTCACAATGTGAGGTCACTGTCACTGCACACTCACTTTGCACTCATACTGTGGTCACAATGTGAGGTCACTGTCACTGCACACTCACTTTGCACTCATACTGTGGTCACAATGTGAGGTCACTGTCACTGCACACTCACTTTGCACTCATACTGTGGTCACAATGTGAGGTCACTGTCACTGCACACTCACTTTGCACTCATACTGTGGTCACAATGTGAGGTCACTGCACACTCACTGTGCGCTCATACTGTGGTCACAATGTGAGGTCACTGCACACTCACTGTGCGCTCATACTGTGGTCACAATGTGAGGTCACTGCACACTCACTGTGCGCTCATACTGTGGTCACAATGTGAGGTCACTGCACACTCACTGTGCGCTCATACTATGGTCACAATGTGAGGTCACTGCACACTCACTGTGCGCTCATACTATGGTCACAATGTGAGGTCACTGCACACTCACTGTGCGCTCATACTGTGGTCACAATGTGAGGTCACTGTCACTGCACACTCACTTTGCACTCATACTGTGGTCACAATGTGAGGTCACTGTCACTGCACACTCACTTTGCACTCATACTGTGGTCACAATGTGAGGTCACTGTCACTGCACACTCACTTTGCACTCATACTGTGGTCACAATGTGAGGTCACTGTCACTGCACACTCACTTTGCACTCATACTGTGGTCACAATGTGAGGTCACTGCACACTCACTGTGCGCTCATACTGTGGTCACAATGTGAGGTCACTGCACACTCACTGTGCGCTCATACTGTGGTCACAATGTGAGGTCACTGCACACTCACTGTGCGCTCATACTGTGGTCACAATGTGAGGTCACTGTCACTGCACACTCACTTTGCACTCATACTGTGGTCACAATGTGAGGTCACTGTCACTGCACACTCACTTTGCACTCATACTGTGGTCACAATGTGAGGTCACTGTCACTGCACACTCACTTTGCACTCATACTGTGGTCACAATGTGAGGTCACTGTCACTGCACACTCACTTTGCACTCATACTGTGGTCACAATGTGAGGTCACTGCACACTCACTGTGCGCTCATACTGTGGTCACAATGTGAGGTCACTGCACACTCACTGTGCGCTCATACTGTGGTCACAATGTGAGGTCACTGCACACTCACTGTGCGCTCATACTGTGGTCACAATGTGAGGTCACTGCACACTCACTGTGCGCTCATACTGTGGTCACAATGTGAGGTCACTGCACACTCACTGTGCGCTCATACTGTGGTCACAATGTGAGGTCACTGCACACTCACTGTGCGCTCATACTGTGGTCACAATGTGAGGTCACTGTCACTGCACACTCACTTTGCACTCATACTGTGGTCACAATGTGAGGTCACTGTCACTGCACACTCACTTTGCACTCATACTGTGGTCACAATGTGAGGTCACTGTCACTGCACACTCACTTTGCACTCATACTGTGGTCACAATGTGAGGTCACTGTCACTGCACACTCACTTTGCACTCATACTGTGGTCACAATGTGAGGTCACTGCACACTCACTGTGCGCTCATACTGTGGTCACAATGTGAGGTCACTGCACACTCACTGTGCGCTCATACTGTGGTCACAATGTGAGGTCACTGCACACTCACTGTGCGCTCATACTGTGGTCACAATGTGAGGTCACTGTCACTGCACACTCACTTTGCACTCATACTGTGGTCACAATGTGAGGTCACTGTCACTGCACACTCACTTTGCACTCATACTGTGGTCACAATGTGAGGTCACTGTCACTGCACACTCACTTTGCACTCATACTGTGGTCACAATGTGAGGTCACTGTCACTGCACACTCACTTTGCACTCATACTGTGGTCACAATGTGAGGTCACTGCACACTCACTGTGCGCTCATACTGTGGTCACAATGTGAGGTCACTGCACACTCACTGTGCGCTCATACTGTGGTCACAATGTGAGGTCACTGCACACTCACTGTGCGCTCATACTGTGGTCACAATGTGAGGTCACTGTCACTGCACACTCACTTTGCACTCATACTGTGGTCACAATGTGAGGTCACTGTCACTGCACACTCACTTTGCACTCATACTGTGGTCACAATGTGAGGTCACTGTCACTGCACACTCACTTTGCACAGGATCGTGTGAGTTCATAATGAGCTCATGTATTACTCACACCGTGAGGATCACAGTATGAGGATCGTGTGAACTCACAACGATTTCACTTATTACTCACACCGTGAGGATCACAGTATGAGGATCGTGTGAACTCACAACGATTTCACTTATTACTCACACCGTGAGGATCACAGTATGAGGATCGTGTGAACTCACAATGATTTCATATAGTACTCACACCGTGAGGATCACAGTATGAGGATCGTGTGAACTCACAATGATTTCACCTATTACTTACACCGTGAGGATCACAGTATGAGGATCGTGTGATGTCACTGTGATCATCGCATGATCTCACGTGTTGACTGGGCAAGTCTCAGTTAGAGTTAGGTTGAGACTTGAATGAGTAGCAATAGATGAAATAAAGTCTGCTTTCTTTACAACAGACTGGAAGTTCCAGAGACCAAGTGGAATAGAGAGTAAAGTAGTAGAGGACATATGGACAGAAGCAGATTGTTAGGATTGCGCTGCCTCCAATGTACAGAGCGCGATTTACGAGTGTTAGTAGTAACAGTAGAGATTTGAAAGCACATAGTGAGTACATCTGATTAAAACAAGTAGTGTCTTGTTGGTGTCCTTGCTTGGTGGAGTCACGCATTGCACTTTTCAGTATGGACAAAAACAGATAAAACATTCTTCAAAGTATCCTTTTTTGTGTTCCACAAAATAAAGAAATTCACAGAGGTTTGAAACAACATTAGTGTGAGTACATGATGACAGAATCTTCATTGTTTGTTGTACTATCTCTTCAAGTCTCCTGAGCTGTGAAAGCTCAACCTCGGAGCAATAAAGTTAGCTTCTGGGTAGATTAGTCAACTTTGCATGCAGGGAATAATTATTGTCATTGTTGGCATAATGCATTTGGAAATTTTCTGTATGTAAAAGTGATGGTAGGCTGCATGTACAGTAAGTGCCTGAGAGAGGGAGAGATTGACAGTGACAGACACCCTCTTCACACTTTGACAGAGATTAAACTCTGAGTGTTCTTTTGATCTTTCCTGTATAATCAGCTGTAGTAAAGCACAGGAACCATCAGAGTTTATGTGTGTGTGTGTGTGTGTCACAGTGTATGTGTATGAACCTAGGGATATTTAAAGCTTGTTTCTAAGGGTCTAGCTGGTAAATTTGCTGATGTCAGAGGCAGAGATGGAGTGCTGTCAAAGCATCTCTCTCTCTCTCTCTCTCTCTCTCTCTCACACACACACACACACACACACACATCCAAAGAACTGGTTGCCTGTCAGGCATCCAAAGAATTTAACACATTCTTGTTCCCCCCAGAGAATATTTGTATTGGTGTGAGTCCACATACTTTATGCTTTAGTAATTGTCTTAATGTTGGGATATTTTTAGGAGCTGTTTTTGTATGCTTAAAAATTGCATGTGTTAGCACTAAGAGTGTGTGTTGCGTTAATTTTAAGACCTGAGCCATGAGCAGAAGGCTGACTCAATATCAAGTCAAGTCAAGTCACCTTTATTTATATAGAACGTGTCCTCACCTGTACTCAAAGGTAGACACACATCCGCCATTAAAGCAAGTAACAGTGAGTAAAACAATGGTAATGTGTGTGAATAGAGTATTTGTAATGTAAGCGAGGTTAGCGGCAACCACGCTGGCTATGCTAGCGGGCTATTTGCTAATAGCGGACTCGGGAAATCAAAATAAAACTAGTGATAACAAGGCGCTCTGATTGTTTTTGTTGTAGAATACGATAGGGGATATATTCACACGTTATATAAACGAAAATGATGGTGTATAAAATTGATTTTAAAATAGAAAATTAGACGACAAAGAATTAACTTGACGGAGCTCAAACTCAAAACACACTCAAAACACACTCGGAAGAAAGCTGTGATTGAAAGAGAGGAAGGGAAGAGGATTATGTGAGAGAGGGTGAGGGAGTGACACTCAGTAAGCGGTCATTGGCTTGAGCTTTATGAAGTAAAGCGATTCTTGATCATAGTATTAAAGCATTATGCCCATTCAAACTGCGTGCCCTTCAGATTATTTATTTATTTACTTATTTTATTTTGTTTTATTGTTGGATTTTGAAAGCAATGCCCGATAAATGTGCACCTTTGCAAACAATTGCAAAAAGTATGTATGTATTTATTTATTTGTTTGGGCTGTCAAAGTTAACCAAAAATGAAATGTTTAACACAGTATTTTTTATATCCATCCATCCAATTTCATCCACAAATTCCAGCAGCCCTGGTAGCATGGCAATATATTGTAATAGTTTTACAATTTTTAAAAAGTTTTATTTGGAGTAGCTTAATACAGGCTACTGCATACTGTATTATTTATACTTTTTACTATTTTTTTTGTGAGGAGTATACAGTATGCTTAAAAATGTCTGATCACTTGAGTCAAAAAGTACATTTTAAACATCTGAATTATTATTATGATTTTTTTTTTTGTCACACTGAAAATGGAAGGTCAAGTCAAGCACTTAAACATCGGATGAAGTGATTAATTTCTTTTTAATACAGATGATGCCAATGTATTTTTCAATGAGTCCGCTATGTTAGCAATAATAACGTTACCTGCTTGACAGATAGTAATGTCTACAATGGACACGACCGCTGTCGCGGCGTGACCACAACAGCTTGAAGTTGTCTAATTTGACATGGTCTCCCTGCTGCACTAATAGTAGTAAGCAGAGCATGTGAGCGAAGCGGAGCGGTAACAAATTTGCGTGCATTATATTAGATTATAAATTACTGCTGCCTATATCTAGCCTACATTCTGAAGGACTACCTATTGTTTCGGGTCAGTTTTTTTTTTTTAAATAATATTTTAATTGGCCTAAGTGGTGTAGGCTAATATCTTCTGTAGGCTACTCTGTAGTTCTGTATTTAGGCCTATATACAGCTGTGTGTTAGCTTAGGTCTACAGTTTAACTGAGATTATTTAATAACTACGGAGCTCCGAATATAATTCGAATTAACAATTCGTTTCTACGACGTCAGCAGGTTTTATTATTTTTTAAATTTATTATCATTTATTAAGTTTAAGCAATAATGATTTTAATAAGTAATTACGAAATATAATAATTCGTTCCACGATTTAGGCCTACTATAGGGAATGAACGAATTAACGAACGAATGAATTCGTGGCAGCTAAGCCTAAACAAGAGAATGAATACTTAATTCGTGGCCATAATTTAGACTAAACTAAAAAATTAATTCTTAATTCGTGGCCATAATGTAGTCCTAGCATAAAGAGAACTAGCCTATTCTAAATTCGTGGCTGTGATTTTGTCTGCATGTCACAATCGGGGCTCCGTACAACCGAATATAACCTTAGCCTACCTGTTTATTCATTTATTATGGTATGTAACTAGCTCACCTTTTGCTGCACCATGTTTGCATACATCTTCGTGTATACGTATTGTAATCAATATGAATCTGTACTAACTTTAACAGTCTCCCCGCACTCCCTCTCAGTTTCTTCTCCCTGCTCATTCTTAACTTAGATTTTTTTACTTTACATTTATGTATAAGGCTTGCAACTTCGTTGAAACAATATCTGGACTCCATAACTGCTCTACTATTCTCGATCTCTACAGATTCTCGATCTCGAACAAGCAAATCACCAAACGGCATTCTGGGTTGAGCAAGCTGCGCTGAGCGTATTGAGCGAGCGGAGCGGAATCTTCAGAAAGGCGCTCTGCGCTCTTAAGGAAATATTACCACTCCGCTCACGCTCCGCTCCGCTCACATGCTCTGGTAGTAAGGCTGTGTATACATATCCTTACAAGTACAATTGTAGCTGTATTATTTGTGTCCCCTTCAAAAATTGCTCTTGAGAAATTTTATGTTTATTGTCCCCCCCAACTGTTAGAGGAAATTTACACCCCTATGTATACTGTGCACTGTATGCATACTGCATAGAATTTTCTTTCAAAAATAATAGGTCGTACTCAACATTCAAATGTGAATGTTGGACATCACAGCAAATCACATTAAATTCCACATACATATTGCAGTTAAATTAACAACTCATACAGTGATGGGTTTAAATGTTACGGTTTCGCTATTTCTCCTGTGTGCTGCCTCCTTCTCTTTCTCTCACACGCAAATTGCAGTTTACAGCTATTATGATTCTTTATCACCTTCAGGTATGCTAAAAGTTTAAAGATCAGCACTCTGTTCTGTCTAAGTGTGTGGGGGTGTGTGTGCCTGCCTGCATAGGAACAGTGTTTTTGAAAAGCAGATGCACACACACACACACACACACACACACACATGGTTTCTGTTCTCATTCTGTTCTGCAGAGACAGTAATTACTTTTCTGGGCTGCTTGGATGCTTTGAAAAGGCAAGCACGCATACACATGCGCTCACAAACAGTTTTTGAAATTCTCTGGAGGCCATATTCCCTTTTGGCTCACTAAAATTTACTCAAAGGCTTTTTTTAACCACATAAGTGTTCTTAGTATTTTATTTATTTATTTATTTTGTTATTGCCCTCTGAGGTGCTGATTGAAGAAAGTATTAGCTGGGAGACAACAAAAATACAAAATCTGTAAATAAAATGGTTCACTTGAAGTTTTCCCCAGAGCGAGAGTTAATCAAGAAGCAGAAAATGTGAGTTGGGTAACCACCCCCAGCCCCCTCTTCAACACACACACACACCATGTGCACAGGTAGTAATACCCTCACAAACACACATGAATTCTTTAGACTCCCATTCCTCTTCCACTTCAAATACACACACACAAAAACGCACACCCAAAATCATATTTTTCATATTTTTATCATATTATGTCACATTTTTAATGCATCTATGCTCTGTTTTTTTTTTTTTGTGCTATTTTACTGCTTATTCAAAGCAAGAGGTCAAAGTTTGGCTGGTTAGCATGATCTACAGTGCCCCCGCTGTTTTGAACTATTCAGAACGGCACCAGTCCGGGGGCAAAAACAACAACAACAATTCTCCACTGAAAGCTGTTCAAAAATAGCCATACATTTTGATTATTTTTATTTATTTATTTTTTGCTAGGAATGTAAACCAAAAATATTTCATTATATTATAACACGCTTTAACCAGTACAGATTATTTTTGGAGGACTCTTAAAAGCATGAAATTGACTATTTTATTATGCCTATTTTCTAGTTTTAGGATAGTAAAGTCATCAACACTGAAATCTAATTGGATATTTCATATAGGTGAATGGGAATTATGCAGTTAAATAGATACATCAAATTCTAAAGACACCAGTATTTAATTGAATAAAAGCTTGATCTCCCTTCACAGTTAATGAAAAGTCTTTTCAGAGTATTTTTTATGGATGTGCCTCAAGGGTGTATAAATGGACCATTAGTTTTATTCTATGTGCTGTACTGTATATTCTTGTCCCGTCTCATTTGTGTATACTTATAGTCCCTTTATGTGTTCAGACACACTTGTGTATGTGTGTGTGTATTTGAAGAGGACATACACTGAGGACATACAGTCTAGCAGGATGGCTGAGAGAGAGGAAGTTGATGAATGAGTATGTACCTTTGTGTCTAGAGTGGCACTTGCTTCAGAGAGAGTTTATCTATTTACATCATACACAGTGAAGTGTCCAGTGATCTCTACCATATCAATCAGTTTTTGTCCTCACAAGCCACAACCACTAGATATGACAAGTGGCAGGACATTTTGTCTCTTGCTTGGTTTCTTTTTCTTTATTTTTTTTTTCTTCCCAAGCAACTAAAATAAATTATACATATTCAATTATATAGATTTTTTATTTCATTATGTAGACTTTTTTTTTTACCACTCTACATAAGCAGTGTAGTCTGAGTTTGACAGAGGTTTTTAGGCTGTCTTTGTGTAAAAGCTTCGGTCTCATTTATCTTTCATTTTTTCTAGTTCTCTTGTTTTTCACTTTTCTAAATGTCAAAATTCTTTATCATCTTAGCAAGAAAATGCTTTGTAAGATTCTTGCCGATTAAAAGTGAAAAAGATATGGTCTGTATGCATTAATAAACACTGGAGGGAACAGGATGAAAAACTTGAACTGAAACTGACTATAAATCACTGAGTAAACGCAGCTTAATCAGGCTTATGAATGTAAACATAAACCTTACTGAAACTGACATGATGCTCTTATTTATGTACAGCTCTGCTTTACATATCTTTTGCTACATTATTTAGTTATTTACATTTGAACATTGCCGTTTTCTGGTGTTAAACAGTTGTTTGCTTGTTACATGTTTTTTTACATGCATATTTTATGCACATTTTAGTCAGCAATGGTGCAATATGCTACTTTAAAGCAAATAAATAATTTATTTTAAATGGAAAAATGAGTATAAAAATGAACTCATTATACAATGTAATGCTAGTACTATCACTGCATATACATGTGCTGAGAGAGAGAGAGAGAAAAAAGGCTGATTTAAACGAGTAAACCGGAGACTGTTCCTGCAGATTACGTTTAATAAATCTTGAATCTTGACCAAGTCTTTTTAGACTTGGGAAATGCTGGGTTTTTTAAGTTACAGGATTTCGCATACTTAATCAGACTTTTTCAAAATATCAAGAAAAATCAATTTCTCGTGATATAACGGTTTAATATTTAAATTTAGATTTTAAACAAACCGAATCTTTGACTAAAAATGACCAAAGTTGTGGGCAAAGTGATATATACTTTAATTACAAGTCAGTCTTATGGAAGAGAATATTGTGTTGTTTGTTTTTAAATATTAATGACTGCCTTCTGAACTGTGTCTGAACTGAATCTGAAATAATCTATCTCTGTCGGAAGGATTTTATGATCTTTGGGAACTTTATCTCATGAAATTTACAGGGGGACAGCTTTAACTACTTAAAAGTATTCTGCAATTCCTTTTTTGTTCTTGTCAAATAGGGACTTTTTCTTCTCCTTAAGCCTAGGCCTCAGATACACTGATTGGCTAATTGAACGTAGCCTTTCATGTTGGCGATGCTTGTACCTGAGCGATGGAACTTGACGGAAACTTTGAAGAAGAAAGTCAGTGTGTTAATCAGAGTATCTGTCAACTTCAAACACTGTCACCGTTTTACTGTTGCACACAGCTCAACACAAACACACATGCATACACACTAAAAATCACCTAGACACGCATAAACCCTCATTGCACTATTCTTACCTAGTCTTTCATTTGTCACACACACACAGACACACGTTGGCATAGCCAGAGCCTGTGAATATGAGAAAGCTCACTTTCATTAGCATTGGCAGTTTGATGTTCATACGGAAACTTTTATTAACAAAGTTCAGCATCCAGTAAGCCACTCTGCAGCCATCAAGCTGGTAAGACAGCACATTGCCTTAGTGTGCCCAAAGAGTAATCCATTGTCATCTATTCCTTCAGAAAATTCCAGTTTCAGGTTGTTCCAGACTATTGAGTGAAAAAGTTAGTGCTCTATTCCAAGTTTTAGGACTACTTTTTTCTTTATGGCTAGTGGTGTGTCAGGCAGCGTCTATTTTGGGCCAACTTCTAAATGGTTTGGTTTAGGTCTTCAGTTCCACTTCCACTGTTCAGCGCCACCTGTTCTTTGGTCTTCCTCTCTTTCGTTTTCCCTCTGGTGTCTTGCTTGCATCGTGCGAGTAGTTGTTGGTTAGAGCTGTCATTTTCCAACATTCAAAGCCATAAAGTAAGGTGGAATTTATTATTAAGAAGTCTATTGAAAACTATGTGTGACTAACAGAACAAAATTGAGATTATTCTCTAATGATCTTTCCTTCCAGTGAGCTGTTAACCAGTTTGGCTGGAACATTGAATCAGTGATTTGAATTTAACTTGTCAGCAAAGCATTCAGACCGGTCTTGTGAACCATTTAATTTAATTTAACTGAATGATTCACTGAAAAGAACAATTTATTCTTGAATTAGAG
Source organism: Sinocyclocheilus rhinocerous (assembly GCF_001515625.1). NCBI lineage: Eukaryota > Metazoa > Chordata > Actinopteri > Cypriniformes > Cyprinidae > Sinocyclocheilus > Sinocyclocheilus rhinocerous. The sequence continues at coordinate 58,695 of NW_015635046.1, read as the reverse complement.
ATTCTATCACAAATGTCCAAAAGAGAGTTAAATAACATTTTAAAATTTAGACTGGTCCTCACACAAAGATATTGCCAGCCTTCAGAAAGCCATTTTTTGTGTGTGTGTGTGTGTGTGTGATATTTTAATTGTACTTCTCCATGAAATCAGTTAATGCGGACTGGAAATTTCTTGCTTCAAAAAGCACCAAAACACTAGTAAAATTATACGTTTAAATCATATATTAGTGGCATGAATAAATGATGACATGATTGAAATTTTTGTGCAAATTGTTCCTTTAAACACTCTTTCAACACGATTGCACGTATCAGAGAATGAGACATGGAGGCGGGCTCCTTCGAATTCCTAAGGCAGGTTGATTAAATGTGGGAGTTAATGAGGGTTTCCGGACTAAAGGGGGTCGGAGTGAGAGCGCAGTCCGTCTGTCTGGGCGAGGGTCTGACAGGGTCAGGGCTAAGGTTTAGTGGTGAGTAAGGCGGTAATTAATTTTAATATGTAACATAACTCGGTGCTAATGAAGAGAGAGGCTCAGATGCAAAGATGTAATAAACGTGAGGGAGAGAGAGACAGTGAGTTCAAACAAATGTTCAGAGCATAATGAATGCCTCTGATGCATGTGTGTGTGTGTGTGTGTGTGTGTGCGAATATAACTGAAGTGATGTCAGCAAGACAGTGAGGAAAATTAACACAACACCAGGAAAATGCATTTTTTGCAACAGTGGATGATTGTGGCAGCGAGCAGTCTTGTCATAAAAATTTTAAATTATCTGATATTTCCACAGATTCCACAGATTATCTGATATTTCACAGGGATTGCAGGGGACCTCTCTATAAAATATTTTGTTTTTCTTCATGATTGTTACACCACATGATTTTGGTGGACAAGTCTTTTTTTATATTTATTTTACTTTATTTCTTATTTTTTAATTTATTTCTGTTTGTTTGTTTGTTTGTTTGTTTTTAAATATCAATGCAAAGTGAAGCAATTTTGTTAAAATATGTTTTCTTCGTTCTTATAGCTGAACAGTTAAATCACCCAGACTTTGACATTTTTTACTTTGTCAAAAAACATCAAATTTCAAAATTAATTGTATTTCAGAAATTAAAAAAATGCTTGTCATATAAGAGGTGTATTAAAATTATTGTATATGTGAATTGAATTTTTAATGCAATTGTTTTTTTCATAATGTACTTTGAAAAAGCAATTGGCCTTAATAGAAATTTAAAATAAAAATTAAAGCTCACAAGTTGCAGAAACCATTTGTTTCTTTGTTTAATTGACTATATGCACTGTTACTTCCTGGTTTTAGATAAGCCAGCTCAGTCATTTCCGGTCAACTGTCAAAATCAACTGTACTATAAGGGCAGCGCCCTTTGCTCGATTTCTCTACATAATCCATTCACAATTTGAAGAAAAGTTTTGTTTGTCTAAGAGGACCAAACGTCCACGTACACAGTTTCAGGAATGACAAACACAAGTGTAAAAAATTAACCGAGTGAATCCGCTAAATTGTGAGTCATTGACATGATTAACAGTGATAAAGCAACAGAGGAACAAAACATCTGACAAGCTGATGTCAAAAACAGAGCTGTGCATTAAGTGATTCAGACTAAATTTAGAGTAACAAAACTACAGCAGCAACAAGTCTGCTGGCTGAATATATTTAGCAGCTTCTACAGTTTAAATTAAAACTTCAAAATGTAGTTTTTAAATTAAATCTAAAAATATTTCAAAATATATAATGCATTATTATTTAATTGGTATACCGATAATAATTATCTTATTTAATTTGTAGTTAACTACTTAAGTATTTAAATAATTTACCCTTCTAGGCTGTTGGTGTCTGGGCTTATTTACTTGCTATACTTTATACTTCAGTACAGTAAAAGTACTAAAATTTGTTATAATAGTCATTTCATAAGAAATACAAAAGCAAGACCTTGTGAAAAAAAAAAAATAGGGAGTTGAAATGGCAACTGCTAATGAGTGATCCTCTGCTGCCATCTTCTGGTTATAATGGTAATATCATGTCAATTTCATCTTAAAAGTCTTTGTTTTCCACCAAGAGACACATTTTGGCACATTTTTTCTTGTCATATTTATAATAAAAAGTGAATATTTAAAGTGAATTTTACTGCACAGCTGTAGAGTTGAGAAATAATAAAGACTTTAAAATAGTATGTGTTTTAAAAATGTGTTCATGACTATGAAGGTCAGTTATTGATGATCAAGAATACCATTATGATGTTTATGAGATTTTATCGCTAGCTAGCTAAAGTTAGCCTAAACAGTTAAGATAGTCTTTGGTTGTCAGCATTTAAATGTATAATTACTTGTGTAGGTACTCTCCTGGGACCACCAGGCTCGGCATATAAAATTATATGTTGTTAAATAACATGCAACTGTATGTTAATGCCGCTATCATTATTTACAATTATTTTGTTTCTCAGTTTCTGACAAGAACAAGGCAGGAGAGGTTTCTGTGAGGGTCTCAAAAGTCTCTGCCTATATACACCACAACATCAAATGATGCTTCACCAGAAGTCTACGAGCTGGCTTATCTTTATGGGGAAGTTCTAAAGAATGCTCCATGCATATGGTCAATTACATTCAAGGCTGAGATTGTCCATAAACAAAAACAGTAATTAACACCATAATAGCTATTTATGAAAATCTGTTTGTCCTGAGTTCCGCTTCGGTTTGTGACTTTTGGGATATTGCTATTCTGCTCACATGAATTTGATTGCTCTGTGACTTCCATGCAATATTTCAGTGCTTCATTACCAGAAAAAAACTGTCTCTACATGTGATAATTTTTTAGGGAGAAGTTTGCCATCTACATCTACAGAATGGGGCTTTTTATAGTGGGATGTTTATCAGGAGGAATCTGAAGTGAAGATAAGAGCAAATAAACACACTCCGAAGGAGCCTCAATGACTTCATTAGACATTACAAACAAGGATAACAGAACTGCTGCCAGAAGGGTGAAAGTATGTGCGTTATCACATGCGTGAGTTGGTGTGAGTAAAACCTGACATATGTACTGTAGGTGTCTAGAGCACTATCAGTATATGTTATGAAGAAAATCTCTCTTCCTTAAAACAAACAAATCAATTTACATCAGAAGCAACATTTTTGTAAGATATTTCATGAAAAGTTCTATAAAGTAAAACAAAATGAAAACCTAAATTCATGTAAAGTAAAACAAAATGAGATCATGCACAAGTCCAAGCTGCTGTTTTCCCATACAGTGAAGGTGAATGGGACCTGGAGTTTTTATGCTCCTAAAACGACAAACAATTACCCTTCAAATACTATTAGAATAGAATAATCTTACTCTCTCATTGTCTGTCCAAATCCTCATCTATCACTTTTTGAATGAACCATTCCTTTACAGACTTTTAGGCAATTGTATTGAAAAACGAAAAAGATACTGTTTAAGAACTGTTACTATTTGCAGTGAAGCTAGCTGTACTGAGCAGTTTTTACTAAACAAAAGAACAAAAGTCAGTTTTCCTGTGAAATTATGTTCACAAACACAGAAACCCTCCCACACCTACACTAACGCATCTCGTGATTCATGTTCATTGTCAGCATACATACAAATTCATTCACATTGTCACTGCTATGTTGTGTGTGTACAGTCTATCGTCCTACAGGAAGAACACTAGAGCAATATTCTCAAGAGACAGTACCCACAGTCCCTCTTCAGTCATTAGAGACGCTACTAATCCATCTTATATCTCTCTTTCCCACCCTGTATCTCCCTTTATCTCCTGCTCGCTCCCTCTCTTCTCCGCACGCGTGTGAAGTTGTCTAAAGTAGGCCGCCGGAAAAAGTTCTGTGGTAATTAAACTGCCTCTTTCCTGCCCGACACTTTGTGTTTGCATATTTAAATGTGACAGATATCAAGTAAATGAACAAGAAAAAGACGGAGAGAGCGAGCTAAAAGCTGTTTTAAGTGTAATGAGAGTATGTAAAGAGTATTAGCTAATGTGTGTGTATTTGTGTTGGAGCTCCGCAGTGAAACTGGCGCACTGGCTTACCATGCCAACAGGGTTTTGAGTCTGTAGCGATGGCAGAGTGCCCGCCCCGACGTCAAAGGCCCATTTTTTTAAAGACTGGGATGTATCGCTGTCATACTGCATGGTTTACTGTGTGTGTGTCTTGCGGATGAATAATGCTAATGTAAGCAGAATGAACCTATATATAGGGGCTCACTCTTGTGAAATAATAAATGGTAGAGTGGAAAAATAATTATGCATCATTTGTCACATGTAAACATTTAAAAATGAAGGATGGTTCACCCAAAAATTTAAATTATGTCATTTACTCACACTCAAGTTGTGCCAAACCTCTATGAGTTTCTTTCTTTTGTTGAACACAAAAGATGATGTCTTGAAGAATGCTGGTAACCAAACAGTTGCTGGTAGCCATTGAAATACCTTTTTTTCCCCCTCCATAATATGGAAGTCAATGGCAGCAACTTTTTGGTTACCAAGATTCTTCAAAATATCTTATTTTGACTTCAACAGAAAAAAAGAAATTCATACAGGTTTGAAACAACATGAGGTTGAGTAAATGATGACAAAAATATTTATTTGAGTGAACTATCCCTTTAATGTTGCACAACATCATATAAGAACACGTGACTGTTTCAGTAAGCTATGATAAGGTAATATCATATCTTCACCTTTCTTTGTTTTTTCTCAACAATTTCCAAGATTCTTTCAAATTCTCTCATTATTTAACTTACCCTCATTCTGTCCCAGATGTTTATGACTCGCTTTCTACAGATGAACATAAACAAAGATTTAAATAATAATAATAATCCATTTCTGTGAGTCCACATAATGTAAGTGGATGGGTCCTTCAAAGCTGACGCATCAAAAACTATGCAAAACGAATGTGACGATAATCCATATGACCCTAGTTGATGAATCAATGTCTTCCAAAGTGAAAAGATAGGGGTGCGTGAGAAAATGTTGCTAACTTTTTCTACTATAAACCATCACTTATGACCAACTGTCAGTACATTGTGAATGTCAGCACTTTGTGAAGCTCAATATAATCTTGTTGTAAAAACTCACAAGTGAGAATTGACGAGAATCACTTTTTGTGCAAGTTTCGCAACGCGCTTGCAACATGCTGATGTTTGTGTAAAGCGAATGCAATTATGACTAGGGCTGGGTATAGAGTTAAATACGTTTTAGGCACCGACCAAATTGCCTTACCATCGAGTATTGAAAAATGTCTTGTTGTTCGGTAACAAATGATTTGTTACCTAATAAGGGGTTATTATTTTATTTATTAAATTTTTTTAAAAATTGATACCTAATAAGGGGTTAATCTCATCAAAATCAGTGAGCCAATAAGTAGGGATGCACCGATACCACTTTTTTCAGAACGAGTCCGATTCCGATACTTTCATTTTTTGTACTCGCCGATACCGATACCGATACCAATACCTGTATTTTCACAGCATTTGTAAAAAAAAAATTTAAATATTGGGTACAGAAACAAAATAATAGTAATAATAATAAAAATATGAATCATGTTAGTTGGCTTCATTTAGCAAAAAGATATTACCTTCAGTCATTTTAATATATATATATATATATATTAAAATGTATTGTATAAGCTTTTGTTACTTTCACTGTTCATTTTAATGGCGCATTAGAGGTGCTCCATTGCAGCAGCTCAATACTGTAATCACAAAATGTTTTCCTAAAATAATGCAGGGAATGTCTCTACATTATACGAGTGCACATGTACTATTTTGGTGATGTAATTTGCGTCACATGCAGTGTACACGAACCCTCGCGTACGAGTAAAAACCGAAGTATACTTTGGCCTTAAAGCAAGCTCAACATACGCAGCACGCACACGTTTGTATTGGTGCAGAATGAGAGAGACACTTACAGCCTAGCGCATTTCACACAGTCTGCTAGTTTCACTTCTGCTTTAAATAAAGTTGTGTATGCTTGACGTTTGAAATAAATGCTGTTTATAGTGAATGCCCTATAATTTTTGTTTGGTTTATATTTACGATTTAGTTTTAATCCAAATGCATTTGGTATCGGGGCATTTTTACGAGTACGAGTACGAGTACAGGAGCGCAGTATCAGGCCCGATACATCGGTGCATCCCTACCAATAAGCATGCAGCATGCTCGATGTGCCTAAATTAAGTGCCGGTGATTGGCTCTGGTGAGGCATCAAGGAAAAACACTAGTTTACGTCGGTTCCGCGACAGATCCTCGTCCATACTGGCGCTTCCACTGTGTTTTAGAAAAGATCTCCTTTCACACTACTCGACTGAAAACTCATGTTATGTGACCATTCATGCACACTGTAGCATCATGCTACATAAGAACATTTATAAGATTTATACTACGCTTTTACTCAAAACTTTTAACTACCATCAAGTGCTTGTAATAACTTGTAATAAATCTAATGTGTGTTTTGGTTCATGAAATCTCATGAAAATCACACAAATTATATACTGTCGTAATCGTGTGTTTATTAGCTTCATGTTTTATCCGTTGAAATGTTTTTCTGGGTTTCTTATGTACATAAGTGAACGCGGAAGTGTAATGGATGTTCGTCATCGGAGACAGGGCGGGTGAACGCGTAATATGATTGACATGAGCAGTGAATGAGCTTCCTCTGAGTCAGACCAGCGGTTGTGGTAGAGAAAACACAGGCAGACAGCGCTGGAAGCAGCTAATGCTCATCAGTAAATCAGTGGAAAATTAATAGAAATGATGATTCTGTCTGAACTATGCATTTAAAAACTAAAATGCATTTGTTTAAACGTAAGCCTAAAAGAAGTGGAAACTGAAAACTATTTGAAGTTTATTAAAACTATTTGCACTGATTTATTGTGTTGATTACATTTTGTTCCTTTATGCAGTTGCTCAGGAGATGAGTCTTTGAGTCTGTAAAAACGTCAACAAGCTGAAAAAATAAAACCAAAGCTTTTTTTTAGGGTAATGTAATCTTGTTAAAAGAGATTTCATAAAATTGGCATCGAAAAATGTATTATTCAGTAACCGGAATCGAAGTAAAGGTATCGGTATCGATATAGAAAAAATCTCATAGACACCTGTCATTTCACTTCAGAAGACATGTATTTATCAACTGGGGTTGTATGATTTACCGTCATATTTGTTTTGCTTAGTTTTTGAAGGGTCAAGTTTGAGGGAGCCATTCACTTGCATTGTATGGACTCACAGAGATGGATTATTTTTCTAAAAAAAAACATACAGAAAGCATTCAGATATGTTGTCTAATGTTTAATTATTTAAAATGAAGCTACATTTGTGATCAAATGTCTTGCCTGAGATCTGTCGCTTTCTTTAAAACAAATGCAACAGAGCTTAATGAGGCCAACCTGAGTGACCTAATTTTACTAATTTGCCATTTTGCTGGCGCTTCTGTCAGTGCCTTACTGTGCTCCTATTATTATATTCACTAAATTCTACAAATGGGGAATTGTGTCTCTATTTATGTATTAATTATTTTGGATAATTTGATTATGCTCTCAGATACCAATAAGTGCACACTAGTCTTAGCTTCTTAGCTAAACCAGCTAAATAAGGCTGGACTGAGAGACCAGCTGAAGATCAGTTTGGGCTAGGTGAATAGCTTAAACCAGGAAAGACCACCAAAGTGGCTTAGGCTGGTTTTAGCTGTTTTTTCTGTAGGAAACTGCTGATTTTCTCCCAAATTACTACAGAAAATGCTACATATTCCATCTGAATCCCAAAGTATACTTCGGCTGCCCACGATGGTCCGCACCCTATCCTCGTGACATAATTTCCATCATCAGGAGGGGCTGTGGACACCGTCCACGTGCAGGACAATTTTGTGTCCGCACGGGCCGTACACATACAGCAGCGCTTGTGCAAGGTGAATGTTAAGACAGATGGTTGTACTGCATGTGTCGAATAGTTATAGTTAATGGATTTTTGTAAAGGCCTTTTTACACCAAGGAAGATTACTATAATGATTACTATGTTTTGTTTTGTTTTTTTATGGTAACTATAAAGCAGATTCCATATTGTTTCCATCTTGTGCTCGTTCCTCTTTTCCTTTTGGTATTGGAATTCAGATCTGTTTCTGAGTGAGATAAAGAGAGTGAACTATATCTGTTGTTCACACACACACACACACACTTACTGTCCTCTTTATCAGCTGTTGTATTGCATTAGCATCACGTGCAAGCACTGAAAACCTCCTTCACATTCATACTCACACACACTGTAAGTGGAAATTCTAATAAAAGCTCTTTAATGCAGAAGGTTAAGTGCTTTTCTGTTTAACTCAACAATGCTAATGTAGAGGACAAGCTCTTTTCACACTTTAACGTGAATATATACAACCACACAGGCATTCACTGTTAGCACATTGTGTTAATAGATGCACACCTCTCCTGCAACTCTCACCAGCACACACATTAAAACTAAAAACACTAATTCCATTACTAGTTGCTATTCACACACATTCATCTGGTACTAATATCATGCTGCCTTTTTTAAATTCATGTATGGCTTATAAGCAGCAAAGTAAAAATATTTGAATTATAATATGGCTTCTTCATTTAATTGCTTATTCACTTGCTTAACGTGCTCATTGAAATCTGATTAATAAAGTCAGGATTTAATAACCTGATGTTGAAAATCTGAGTCTCCTTTTAAAAGATTTATGATAAACGCTATGATCAGTGGTGGAAAGAGTACTTAACATTTGTACTTAAGTACAAGTACTGTTACATTGCTGAAATAATAGTTGAAAGACTTTCTGGTGCATTTCACTTACAGCCAATAAAATTTCCACTAGGATTTTCATCGGTCAGGCGGGGATCTATTCTGATAACTTTTGACAAAGTTTAATCCAGGAGCAAAGTTAAATAATTTCTACTTTAAAAGCACGGAGAGATCGTGATTGCACACAGTCTGAGTGCGCAGAACACAGTACATTTGTATAAGTTAGGCCTATTTGAGAGCTCGCATCCAGTTTTCTGATATTGCATGAATGTGTTCTCATGTTACAATAAAGCGCTCGCCACATTTGCGCGGGAATGATTAAAATTATGCGGAATACCTGCAATCCCGCGCGGATATTCAGACTCTGTAATTGACAGGAGGTGGATGCGTGTCAAACTCACTGTCGGAGCGGAGAGAGACGCAGCTTGTATCAGTGTATATACGGTAGATACTGTGGAAAATAAGTAATGGAACCGTGTCAGATATTTCAGTATCGGTATCAAAATATAGATATTTATGATAACACTACCATGTACTTTGTTTCTCCAAACTTTGAGTCCATAAATTACCCTGAGCTCTCTCACTGTCTGATCAGCTCTTCACCTGCTGCAGCGGCGGCTTTTCCCGCTTCAGATATCAGGGCTTTTATTGGTCCGTTTACGATCGGATATCTTTATTGGCTACTGAAGTGCCGTTTTTTTTGTCCATCCATTTTTTCAAGGCAGTCATTATTTCAAGCTTTGAGTGGTTTCATCCAAGTCTTCTAAAAAGACATGTTCGCTATATGATAAACAATTTTACTTGCATGCATATAAATATTGATCAATTACCATTAAAAAAATCTCAGTCTTAAACATTTGCTCATTCTGTGTATTTGTGTCTTTAAAATAGGGTAACTTTGTTGCAAAAGCTTACAGCACAAGGAAGCTTGTTTTCAAATTTGATTTCAAACTGAATTAATTTGGCAAAAAAAAGACAAGTAGGCTACACAGTCAGTAATAAAATTATAAAACAAATGACCTCAATTCAGTTTGAGGTATTCGAAATATGACAACACTGAATTTTTATAAGCAGTGATTTAAGAGCCATATACAGTATGTTAGGCCTATTTATTTAGATAAATGGAACATCAGATGGCTTTGACCTGTAATGACTGTACAATGTAGTGATGCAGTTAGGCA
>NW_015635046.1:47643-48633 GCF_001515625.1 Sinocyclocheilus rhinocerous | reverse complement strand
GGAGAGAGACGCAGCTTGTATCAGTGTATATATATGGTAGATACTGTGGAAAATAAGTAATGGAACCGTGTCAGATATTTCAGTATCGGTATCAAAATATAGATATTTATGATAACACTACCATGTACTTTGTTTCTCCAAACTTTGAGTCCATAAATTACCCTGAGCTCTCTCACTGTCTGATCAGCTCTTCACCTGCTGCAGCGGCGGCTTTTCCCGCTTCAGATATCAGGGCTTTTATTGGTCCGTTCACGATCGGATATCTTTATTGGCTACTGAAGTGCCGTCAAAGGTTTGAATATCAATTCAAATTGTGGGCGTACTCAGTAACGACCTATGTAGATTATTTTGCTTAATTTGTACCTAAGTACAAGTAAAAGTACAGCTTTAAAAATATACTCAAAAAAGTACAAGTACCCGAAAAAACGGCTTAATTACAGTAACGTGAGTAGTTGTAATTCGTTACCTCCACCACTGGCTATGATAAATAGTGCCAGATATTTGCTTCAAAACTCTCATGCGGGGTAATTACAGTTACAGTTTTGTTATTACAATTCAATTCACGTTTATTTGTATAGCACTTTTCACAAATTGTTGCAAAGCAATTTCAAAGAAAATTAAAGTTTCTACATTATATTTAGGACTGGCTTTTCAGTGGTGACTATGTCAAGGTGATGTCCATATTCATTTTTTTTCATTTATTCATTTAGTAATTTAGCAGACACTTTTATCCAAAGCGACTTATCTCAGATCTTTGTAAGGGTTGGATCCAGACTGAAGCTTGTGTAATTCCTAGTTACAGTTTTGAACTTTTTAAAATTAATTTTAAATGTAATTTTAATCTTTGTTTTAGTTTTTATTTAAGTTATAGTATCATGGGGCTGCCAGAGTTAATACGTTAACTGGTAACATTTTAATAATATTTTCATGAATTTTCTTTTTTAATTCATTTTAAATTAATTTTTAATCTGTGTTAGTTTTTAGTTTATT
>NW_015635046.1:0-47377 GCF_001515625.1 Sinocyclocheilus rhinocerous | reverse complement strand
ATATATATATATATATATATATATATATATAATTTCTAGTAGGTCCTAAAAATTTTCAAATAATTTACCACTGTGATGTAGTAGCTTATACCAAAATATTCATTGAACATGAGTTTGCCATTAATCAGCACATTTACTCAGTCTGTGTAAACTGTTGAGTTCCCATCATTCCTTCACTGTTCCCTTCTGTCCCCTTTTTCTCAGGCCTCAGGCACACAATCCCAGATTACACCATTGACATTTAACCGAATGAGAGAGAGAGGGATAGAAAATAGCAAAGAGGTACACCTGTAGCTCTGGGGAAAGAGTTTGTGGAATTATATCAGTGAGGAGGTGGTAGATAAAGAGCCTCTGACATTTTTGCCTGTTCACAGATCGGCCTGGCCATTCACACTCTCAGTATGCGGCTGCCCTAGAGCATGCTGGGAGGAAAAGGGATGGTCCTGTGATCCTGATGCGTGTGTTAGAGTCTCAAAGGATGATCTTTATTATCCTCTTCACTTTTTAACTCTCTCTTTCTCTCGGCACACCAATATCTCCCACTGGGATAATGTCATTCTGTTACCTTTGCCTTCTGACCGCTATGAATGTATGATATTATGTGACAAAAAAACTCTTAACAAGAGCTATATGTGTGTGCTTATCTGTTTGTGGGTTCCCAGACCTTACTGAACCTTTTATGGCTAGTGATGTCTAGCCTTGTGACTTTTGAATGTCAGATTGATCCACTTTCAGCTTCCTCTTGCCAAGAACCACCCACTTAGACAGGAAGAGATTGAACCAACATGAGGCAAATAAGTACATTTCATTTCTTACATACCATGTAGGGGTGTTCATATAAAATTAGTGATACCACAATGGCACTGTCATATATTCCCTTTGTCTGTTCATGGACTCTTAGTTTGTAGTTCTGTGTCTTTATTGTTGCCTTGTTTCCCTACTGCTCTTTTCCCCTGTTTGTCGTCATGGACACTTATTGGACCACACCCATCTGTTCATTAGTTACCATGGTTATTCATTAGTTCAACTCTGTATATATAGCCCTAGTGTTTCTCTTGTGCTTTGTCGGTTGTTAGTCTTGCTACACTGTAAAAAGTTATTTCGCAGTTTAGTTGTTTCAAATAATTTTTTGACAACTTGCAGTTTCTGAATTTGTTCATTCAACTTAAAATTAAGTTTTCACTGTCTCAACTAGTTTGTAAGTTGACTGAACTAGAGTATTTGCCCTCTCAACTTAAAAAAGTGTGTTGAATCAATTCAATAACAATATCACGTGCTCAACATCACTTATTGCAAGAACTCGTGAAGAACGTTGCAGACAGAAAACGTTTGTCAGGCATCTTGGTGAGTTTCTCCACAAAGTTTGGAAATCTTCTCAATCTACAGTACAAATTTGGTAAGTTTTTTTATTTTTATTTATTGGTTTAATGTGTGTAAAATTACGTATGCTGTCTATGAAGAGTACAAGTATGATTTGAAGTGTCGTATTTTCTAGCTGTATGTATGAAAGTGTTAGTTTTGCGGCTCTCTGAAGCCTCAAAATACACACGGTTCCACAGTATTCTCCACATAGATAATATAATAAATATTCTCCTATGCGGTACTGAGATGAAGTTATCTAGAGAATGATAAAAATACAGTTTGGTATGTATTATTTGAGCCCAGTGCAGCATTAGAGACTGTTCAAACAAAGCGCATGATGGCGCACAACAGACACTGTATGGATTTAAAATGGCTGGAATTAACAAAAATTTACTTCTTTAAACTTGACAGCATCATATAATCCCTAGAAGACGTCCGCCATATACGTTATACATAGATGAAAAATTAGGGGGAAAAAATAAGATAACTACTCGTACTATCTTTTTTTATGCACATTGTGAAACGATTGATCACCTCCCTCAGATCGTTTGGAGCACATACATTTGATATTGCTGATATAACCTTGGTTCAGGTGAAGTTCTGAAGGTACAAACTCTTCTTTCAGTTTTTGGAAATAGTTACTGAAGCATCTCACTGGAACCCATTGTAATGCTGTGTGAATATGTGGTCAGTATATTGCATTAGACATACATTCAAAACTATAGGTTTTTGAATAACCATAATAATAGCTTGTGTCTTGTATAAACAACCCTGCAATAAGGATAGACACAAATGTGTTAAATTTTATTTTTTTGTTCTAATTTCATGTGTTATGTAATTTTAAAAGCCTTATCTGGATTGTAAAGAAGGGCTTTGGTAATTGAAACGTAAACTTGTCATGACATTTGACTTTCTCTGTAAAGATTTATATTTATTTTTGTGTTTTAACATTTTTCTCTATTTTTCATGTTTATGATATTCTGGAATGACTGAAGATCAGTGCAGAATTCAACAAAATTGTGGATGGACCGCAGCAAGTCCTTTTGCATTTGTATCCTTCAAAGTGCTATGCAGACATAATGCAAATGACTGTCACATTGTAGAGCTTGGACAAAGTTGTAAGTAAATGTATTTACTTTATAAGTGCACATATTTATTGGAGTCTGTAAGCTTTAAGATTGTAAGGTACATGTTAATGCTTCCCTTTGTTTTTATTAAAGCACACAGGTTCGGAAGAGGAATTCTTGACTGTTGTAATTTATAGTTGTGGGTGACCAAAGTGAGCACCATCAATTTGCAGTGATGTGGTCCTGGTAATAGAAGAAATCTTATTAATCTGGCATTGTAACACGTTGTTTGGGTTGTGTACTGCGTTAGACTATCCGGGAATTGTAGGCAAAATTGTTTGATTTTCATTTTTGCTTTGTGTTTTAATGTTTTCATCCAAGTGAAAAGTTAATACAAATTGTATTTAACTGTTCTGATTTACAGCAGTGAATAAATGCCATTTAAAAGATATCACTGTTAAAAAGATATCATAAAAGGTATCACTGTTTTTTAAGCTTACTGAACTTTAAATGATTTGGATATCTTCAGTTCTACATATTAATACACAACATAAGATTGGCCCTATGTATTAATTGTGGCCCCTCTTGTGCCCCCCAGTTGAAGAAAAATCCTAGACTCGCCCCTGCCTTCTCTTGGAGTTTTTAATATTATTATTTTTTTTTATTTTTTTTTACTTTGGAGTTGTGTGGAAATCTATGCGTCTGCGAGCGATAGCGATTATCTCAGATCATTATCTAGTTTCGTGTATACTCCATATAGCTAAAGCTGCAAATTCAACTCCTTGTTACAAATATAGTAGAACCATCACTTCATCACAAAAGACTGCTTTGTAAATAATCTTACTGACTTCTCAATTCTTCAACATATCCAATAGCTCAGAAAAACTTGATGTTGTAACAGAAACTATGGACTCTCTCTTTTGTAGCACTTTAAAGTTGCTCCTTTATGCTTAAGATTAAGGAAAACAGTCCGAAACGTGGTATAATGAGCACACTCACACCCTAAAGACAGCAGCCCAGAAGATGGAGCACAGCTGGAAGAAAACAAAACGAAAGGTATTTCGTATTGCATGGAGGGAAAGTACTTCTACAAACAGAAAAGCCACAAAAACTGCTAGATCTGCTTACTTTGTCTCTTTTAGAAGAAAACACAACCCAAGGTATTTATTCAATACAGTGGCTAAATTAACAAAAAAAAAGCATCTGCAGGTGCACACATTTCCCAACAGCACAGTAACTGTGACTTTATGAACTTCTTTACTTCCAAGATTGATACTATTAGAGAAAAATATAACTATGCAGCTGTCAGCTACAGTATCACATCAGACAGTGCACTGTGGATCCATTGAGGAACAATTCCACTCATTCTCTGCTATAGGAGAGGAAGAAACTTGTTAAATCATCTAAACCAATAACATGTATGTTGGACCCTATACCAAGATGGCAATCTTTCCTTTGAATGCCATGTTTCTAGCATTTGTAAAACCGCATTTTTCCATCTTAAAAATATATCTAAATGACGACCTATGCTCTTAATGTCAAAAGCAGAAACGTTACTGCATGCATTCATGTCCTTGTAATGCTTTATTGGGTGGTTGCTCTGGTACTTAATAAACAAACTCCAGCTGGTCCAAAATGCAGCAGCTAGAGTTCTTACTAGAACCAGGAATTATGACCATATTAGCCCGGTTCTGTCAACACTTCACTGGCTCCCTATTAAAAATCGTATGCATTTTTAAATCTTGTTAATTATAAAGCCCTGAATGGTTTAGCTCCTCAGTACTTGAGTGAGCTCTTATCGCATTATAGTCCTTCACATCCACTGCGATCTCAAAACTTTGGCCATTTGGTAATATCTGGAATATCAAAATCAACTGCGAGCGGTAGATCCTTTTCCTATTTGGTGTTCAAACTCAGGAACAATCTATCTAACATTGTTTGGGAGGCAGACACACTCTGTCAGTTTAAATCTATATTAAAGACCCATCTTTTTAACCTGGATTACACATAACACACTATCACATTTCTATAATTCAAATCCGTTAAAGGATTGTTAGGCTGCATTAATTAGGTCAACTGGAACTGGGAACACTTCCCATAACACCCGATGTACTTGTTACATTGTTAGAAGAATGGCATCTACGCTAATATCAGTCCGTTTCATTCTTATTCCCGACCAGATGGTGGATCAGCACCTAGAGATTACCTCTACAACCCTGAATGTCAGCGGAGACCATGTCAACTAGATGAGCCCCAGATACAGATCCCCTGCAAAGATCTCGTCACCTAGATGGCCATCAGCACAAGACCACGGGAACCAGACGAGTCCTCTGCATAATCTGGCTTGTGTTGCAGTCTGGAATTAAACTACGCTATGCTGGTTTCATCTGACCAGATGAGAACTGGCCCCCCGATTGAGCCTGGTTTTTCACAAGGTTTTTTCCTCCATTTCTGTCACAGATGGTGTTTTGGTTCCTTGCCACTGTCGCCTTTGGCTTGCTTAGTTGGAAACACTTAATTTCTGGCAATATTGTCGACTTGATTGCACAGATACTATTTGAACTGACCTGAGCTGGACAATGACATCACTGAATCAATGATGAACTGACTTTAACTGAAAAACTGAGTGTTGTCCTCTTGCATAATCGGCACACTATTGTTCTGTTTAATATTGTAAAGCTGCTTTGACACAATCTGTATTGTATAAAGCACTATATAAATAAAGGTGACTTGACTTGACTACACTCTTGAATTGAATTTCTGCTGGATATATGCAGCAGTCTTATCATTGGCTGGTAATATTTATATCTTACTGCAGTTCTCTTGTTGGTAATATTAATTCTTCAATGAGGTTCTCTTCTCGGTAATAGTAATTTTTCAGAAGGGTTCATTGCGGTCCTGTTGCTCCAGCAGGGTAAATAAGAGAATGACTGCTTGGAACTGTCTGCAGTTGATTGCTTTGTCATCTCCCCACCTGTTAAAGTGGCTGGACTGAATAATGAGGCCAGCATGGTGATATTGATTCCACAATTTAAGGTTAACAACAACAACCAGGGATAGGAGTGAATCAGAATTCTGACATGCCTGTTATGTCATCAGAGTAAATGAAGTACAGTTTGATGTCATAAGATTGACAGCTGATGGGCAGAGTCACAGAGCCGTTGTTGGCCTTAATAGATGATGGGTTGTGAAGTGCATAATGTGGCCAGTGCTGTTTGCGATATTTAACGTCTCAGATCACCGCCCTCAGGTTTACCAGCAAGCGAGGAAAAACAGAATGTGTTTCTCATTGAAAAAGGAGAGTGGAATAACACGTAAGCACATTTTTCAAAGATTCAGAATTTGTCATTCAGCTACAGGGGCATCTCTCACACCCCAAACTCACAAACATAGCCAGTGATGACATTTTCACACTTACAAATGCACGCACACACTATGTGGCATCCCATAGGTTGACAAATGTGTCCAATCTCCATCCTTCCTCACAAAAAGCATCATGCCTTTATCATTATTTCTCCTGAAGATTTATTTCCCCCCATCTCATTTCATCCTCCTTTCATATCCTTCCATCAAATGCACAGCAGAGTCAGACAAAAACACATGGGCTTTTACATGCTAATGAGCAGTACACAAATGTCTCCCACCTCTCAGCGCAGTATGTTATACAAAACCAATGCGTTCTCATGATACATGCTGCTCGAGTGTCTGTGACGTAATGTAGATTTAATAATATACAGTAGATTTATCTTTAATGAAGTGCAGTTTCATCTGCATTTGTTTTCATCATCAGAAACGAAGCTGATGTGAGATGTTGTTCATCATGCAAATGTTAACCCTAATGGCTGAGGTCTTTTTCAGGCAGGGTTTGTGTAGCTGCCTCATGCTCTGTCTCAGAAAAATGACTGATGTTTCTGTAATGATCTATCCATCCTGCCTCTGACGGCATTAGCATTTACCCCTTAATAGCACAGCTAGCTTGACACTATGAAGATTCATCATCTAATATTGTGTGTGTGTGTGTGTGTTGCGTTGCAAAGTTTGACTTGTCTTTAGGGAAATGCCTGTATATAGGGGATATGAGGCATTGTCTGCTTCTTGGAAGGCTACTCTGAAACTGTAACTTGCCAAGCTACTTATTTATAGTATAGGATAATTAGCTACTAAAAAATTATAGCCATTTAGAGAAGTGTATTTTTAAATATATAACTATTTATGTAATTTATAATTTAATTAAAGTTATTTACCTGGGGAAAAAAGTGTTTCAAATAAATGAACAATTAGGCTCACCACATTAACTCTGAACAAAATAAGAGTTGAATAGAGAGACATAATATGAGTTTGATTTTGGGTCTAAAAGGCAACATAGCAGTGGAAAGCAAGGAGTTATTTTGGCAGACTGTGAAAGAAAGCAACAGAGAGGGATGTAGAGAGAGACAAAGAGTGGTAGAGCTCTTATTTAGATAACAGAGTTCTGGTCTGTGGGATACATGAGCTGCCATTGTGAAGATGCTCCAATAAGGAAATGAGCTAGAACTATATCTGTCTCAGACAACGGTAATTACGCTCAGTTCATGTCCTCCATCTATTATATCTTCTCGCATCTCCCTCCTGTTTTTAAATAGTCAACAGGTTTTTTTGTCGAGCCCTCCATCTTCAAACATATAACCATGTTTCCAAGAGAGACATTTAGCTGAAGACGGCTTGTGTCAAGAAATGCAGTTTTTGAAAGGTTCAAACTTATAAAGAGCATCAAAATAGCATCTGCATTAAAATAAACTGGCTAAATTATAGGTGACTGCATCTCTCGTGTTTTCCACCCATTAGCAAAATCAACATTAGTCAAAGAACAAGCCATTGAGAAAGCTTTTATCTCATTGGTTTTAGTTTTAGTTTTTTTTTTTTTTTGGTGCTGTTTTCATTGACCATAGAGCTAATAGTCTTTTTATCCAGCATTAAACAAGCTGTCAGACAATCACTTTGCTTAATTTCATCTCCATAACTTACATATGTATGTGCTCAGTGCTTTCATTAACCTTGCAGGCTGACTGGCGTTAATAATGATTTTGTTATTTGTGCACAGACTTGCAAAATACCTGATGAATTATTCATATTTCATTCCTCCATTATTAAAGGCTGATGACCATTTAATCACCTTATCTAATATATAAAATGGATCTATTTATTTATATATTTATGGTGTTTTTTTATATACTATTTATTAAATTATGTTGCTATTGTGTAAAATTTAAGAAAACTTAAATTTAACTATTTTATTGCCTTACATGTAGATCTTTGTTTTATGGTTTTTGATTATAAATATATTCTAAAGTATTCTGATTTCATGGTCTATTTAGAGTCTGCTGCTCACCTGGGACACTTTAGAATGTTTAGTATGGCATAGTGGCCTAGTGTTTAACGGAAATATTGGTGGGTGATTTAAAGAGAATGTGAAAACACCCTGTCTCTGTAGCTTCCAAAACATGGCTCTGTTTATTTCAGCATCCCAACCAGTCCAACATGGCAACATTGGCTCAACTTTCCAAGTCAACTGCTTTCCTGTGAAGCAAAGCAAATATTTTAACTCCATTGTAGGATCTGTCAAATGTTTACTGAATGGTTCAGGATGTAAATCTCGAGCCTTCAAGCGAACCCACTGTAGAGCTGCTGTAGATTTAATCTTTCAAAACGACAGACATTCAGAAAGATAAAAAGAAAAAAATCTCAGTGGGCACCAAAAGGCAAAATAAAGAGAAAGCTGTATATAGTAAGACTGCCTAAAATATCACTGTTTCCAACAACAGAATTTCACCAACCACTACTAAATCTTACGCATGACATCACTGCTAAGGGGCAGAGCCCCACAGATTTACATATTCCACTTCCTATAGGAGTGAAGATAATATTTTATTGTATGCCATTTCCAATCATATTGCAATTTCAACCTAGACTTGTTGGAAAAACTTGCCTGTGGCAACATTTCTGTAAAAATTGAAAATATTACATTGCTTCTTGCTTGTTTCGCAATACTTTTGACGTGAAGTGTCTAGTGCAGGGGTGTCAAACTCAATTCCTGGAGGGCCGGAGCCCTGCAGAGTTTAGATTCAACCCTAATTAAACACACCTGATCCAACTAATCAAGTCCTTCAGGCTTCTTTGAAAACTACATAGACTGTGTGTTGGAGAAGGGTTGGAACAAAACACTGCAGGGCTCCGGCCCTCCAGGAATTGAGTTTGACACCCCTGATCTAGTGAGCGGCACTAAAACCGCACTCAGTTTTATCAGAAACAGATTAACGTGAATCTGGCAATGTTTTACTACATTTGTTGTTGTGCATATTGTGTCAATTCGGAAATGAAATGTGGTGCTAAAAGGTTACTTCTCGATCGCGTTTAAAAATAACGTAGCGCCTGCCCTAAACTCTACCTTAAACCTCTAACCAGTAGGGTTGACAAAAGAACATGTGAGATAAAAACACATTTGCTGAAGCAGCCATACCATTCTAGTCTGCTTCTACAAGTATTCGAGCGCTTTTATCGAGACTTGTTTTTTCACGGGACTTGTACCAGTGTGCTCTTCATCGCAAGTGCAACTGTTCCAGGTGAGCTACCGAGCAAGTTTACTACAACAGAAAAGCCATTCATATGGAGCTGGTTTTGTGGTGCGACTGTCAAAATGTATCAGTTTACAAATCATGCACTATGGTAAAAGCAGGATTAAAAATTGCTGCCACTACTGGTTATTTCAGCTGGAAACAGCAGTATTCATTCATTCATATATATATATATATATATAGTTGAATATGAGATGTTAAAATATCCAAAGTTCGTTAGAAAGTTCGTTGTAGAAACTTGGTGGCGTATCTGATTAAAACACTGGGAAAACACCAGTCCTTTGCTCTGTTTTATTCCATTGGATTGAAGAAGCATAAATCTTTAGCAATTCACATGACATGAAGTTCACAAAGTCACATGGAGCAGGACTACTAGGTTGGACATGATGAACAGGATGCATAGGATAAACAGGATGGTTTTAAGTCACTACAAACAATACAAAAGAGAAATCAAACTCATGAAATTAATTCATCAATAAACATCAATATTGTATTCAATCCAAATAGGGACTAAATATCTAAACAATTCAAATAAACAAATTCAAACTATACAATTGGCAAACAGACTTACTTAACGCATCCTAAGGGAAGGACTCAAAGAACATGGTTGGGTGTCCATTCAAACCCACACCTCACCAATGCAAAAGGGACAAAGGAAGGAAGTAAGGTCTATTTATAGACCTTAACCAGGGGAATATGGGTAATGTAGTGCACCATATATGGAAATGTAGTTTACTAGGAATTGTGGGAGATGTAGTACAAAGAAAAAATAAGAAAAATTAGAAACAAATTAGTCAAATTCACAACAGTATTGCATATTCAAATATTCATACAGCAAAATATACTTGAGTCTTTAAAGGTATAGTTCACTCAAAAATACAAATTCAGCAATTAAATCATAGTCCAAGGTTGTAAGACTTTGTTTTGTAGAACGCAAAAGAAGATATTTTGAAGAATGTTTCAAATTATTTTATCCACACACAAGTCAGTGGAGTACAAAACAACATTTTTCAAAATATTGTCTTTTTTATTAATGGAAGAAGGGAAGTCATGCAGGTTTGCAAGCGAAGCCACAGAGAATTTAGTTTTTATTACTATTTTCTTTTAGTTTTATGGTATTCGCAAAGCATGATTGACTGTCGTAAAACTGAAAGCCATTCCATGATTCAGAATCAGTTTTAATAATAAATACATTTAAATATAAGCAGTGATTTTGATAATCTAGTTTATTCTTGATATTTTTGTTTTGGCTAGCAGAAGTTCTGAATCGCCTAAAAATGTGTTTTTCAAATAAATGGTGTTTGTTTTAAACTTTCTATTCATCAAAGAATCATGAATGTATCACGGTTTCCACAAAAATATTAAACAGCACGACAGATTTTAACACTGATAAAAATATGAAATGCCCAACTCCAAACTTTCTAATGGTATGTGGTGTAGCACAAAAAAGATACACTGTCAACTCAATGTTAGAAAATATTTACTATTAAATACATGTCATATATACTTATGAAAACCTGTTTTTTTATATCACATTTAATATTTTTTCTCAGTCTGTATAAATGGGTATAACAAAGGTGTTCATTGCAAATCATCATACTAAGCTGCAGTGCTGGCTAATGCACTAACTCACATAGATTTAGGCCTGAGAGATCTGTCTCTGACTGAGTCATGTTTAGGCATGCAGATAAAAACACACAGACTCTTTGAGCACTTGCCCAGGTGGAATAGCTTAAGCACCAAGTCATTTTTTTCATTTATAGAGACGAGCTTACTCTAAACATGGCCCCGTGCAGCCATTACATCAGCCGCATTAGGCGTGAGAAATGGGGTCTGCAGAGCTGAGGGAGGGTAAAGTTTTGTCTTTTGGTGTTCAGTGCGCTCCCCGGTGTCTCTCTTTCAGAAGAGGCCCAAATCTGAGCCAACAAGCCATCTCTAGCGCCGCTACACTAACCCTCTTTGGGACACAGGCTTGTCACGCTATATGCCCCGGGAACAGAAATATTTCAAACACTGTTAAGAGCTTCCAAAAATCTTATTGCTCCATAAAATCAAATGGGTCCACACCCAAAATGTTTTATAGAACTACAACTGCTGGAGAACACTTAGAAAGTGTAGCACATACTTAAAGTACCAAGCCTCCCAGGCTAGAAGATGAGATACTGGCTTTCTGAAATGCTAGGAAAAGTCTGATATGAGTGTTCTGTCTGTCCGCTCTGGGAAAGAACTCAAACCCCCAGCTATTGGAAACAAATGAGAACACACATTAGCACGGTGCCAGATAAGACCAAATGCAAACTATTATCACAGGGTTAAGTTAAACTGAACATTTGATTAAAACATGTTTGAGTTTCTGCTGGTGAAGTAAAGGAAACACTACCAGCCTCGTTTACATTGACATAATCGAAGGAGGTCAAGAGACAGACGTGCCATTGATGGTTAGTAAATAGTATGTCACTCTGTTTTGACAAAGAATCGTTTTCTTCATGTTAATTTAATGTTTTGTAGGGGAAAGATTTGAATATAAATAGCAGCAGCATCAACACGATGAGGGATTATCAATGCATGAACCAAAAAACATTGGTAGAAGTTGCTTCTTTGCATAAAGTTAAACTTTTCTCAACTTTGTAGTCACTGTTAGTAGACAAATGAAATTGACTAGTGAGAGTTTGAACAGTGTTTTAAGGGAGTTTATTTTCTAAAAGTCCACAGGGCTCAAAGTTGCCATAGTTGAAGAAACACCCATATGTTCTTTCATGTGGTTAAAGATTCATGGCCATCTGTTAGCCCTGCTAGTCTTCAGGGATGTGGAATTATTGCTCTGAGACACCGTGAGAAATGGGAATGAAAGAGAGAAGAAGCAAAACAGCAATAGACAAACACAGAAAGGACCGGAATTCTGGGAAAGCACAGTGTACCGATGGCTCCTGATATTAGTGTACAAACAAGACAACCTGTAAAATCGGCAGATGCAGGCTTAGCTCCAACATGCATGCACACACACGAATGAACTCACAGAAATATACACCCACGTTTTCTCAGGAACACACACATTTGCCATCTAATACAGTGTTTCCCAACTGGGGTGCCGTCTGTCGAGAGCAGGGGTGCCGTGTAAAAAATCATTTTTTAATATTTTTAAATTGCTAAAATGTTCAAAAAAGCATCTATTATATAATATATAACTCTGGTAACACTGCCCTCTCATTCATGGGTATTCATTGATCTGCTAACCGCTATGTTATGCTCACGTGTTCTGATCATAATAGCTATTTAGGACTAAACATTATTTGGATAATTGGTAAAAAAAAATAATAATAATACATTTAAATATCTTAACCCTACTGTTAGACCTACCTGAAAAACTAAAAAGCTATTTATTTAATTCGAAGGCCTGTCGTTATTTTTTATTTGTGCTATCATTATTAATTTCTTTATTTGTTCTTATTTTGTTACTGACTGCTTACTTGTCATTTTTTATTCAATTCAAAGTTTGAAATCAAGCTATCTCGTGCTACTGCAACAAAATTACCCAGCTGTAAAATCAAAACTTTGTTTAATTACCATTATAACTAGCTATCTCACAGTGTTTACATATGAATAAAAGCCTACATTATAATCTGTCATATAAATTGGTCTCTTCATTAGAAATTAGCCTACTGATTGCCACCATTGATGGACAATTTTTAATATTAAAAATATCTGTATGACATTATATTCTGCAGTTCTTCCCTCTTGTACCGAATATCTATACTTTTCAAATTATCATATCGAAGTTAGAAATTCAAATATTGTGACAATTTATTTTGTAGGGTGCCACAAGTTTGTTAAAATTTCCAAAGGGTGCCGCGACTAAAAAAAGGTTGGGAAACACTGATCTAATAGACCTCCAGAAGGGGAGCCAGCGAACATGTGCCATAATAACTGTTAATATTACAGTGATGAGGAATTTATTTTAAACTTATGCAATTAAAAGGTGTCTCTTTGGAGTTTCAAGTTAATTTTGAAATGTATTACTCAACTGTGATCAAATTCTGTGGCTCTGTGTATTTTTTAAATGAATTGCTTAGTCCAGTTGACCACCAAACGGTCTGAATGACTAGTTCACAGATAGTACTGATAGGATTCTCAGTGATGCAATTGGTTGTCATGATGACTTAGAGGATTTTCAGTGCGTAATGACAAGTTTTGGTTTGTTACTCACAAACATATATTCTGTGGTGCTTTTTTTCATAAGACTTGGAATGCTGTGCATGAGTGGTATGTGAAAAATCTTGCGAATCTCTACTCGAAAGTCTACAGTTTGTCCGGTCAGAACAATGATGTCTCAATCAGGTTATAATACAAACTGTTGTCTTTATTAGATGTGCAGAGATGTGTGGTATATAAACAGCACAATATTAATAAAACACTGATCAATAAAAGCAAAATATAACATCCAATATTACAATGCAAACTATGTGTGTGCGCGTACTGTGCATGAACTGTTCACGTGAGCATGGCTGCTGCTGCTGCATGTGCAGTCAAAATTAAGATGTAAACAACTGCAAACTCATGTGCGCTACCCAAGATGTAACCATACATTAGTGTTTATAAGGTATAAATATACCTAATACTGACAGCAAATAACATAAATAAATATGGAATGGCAGTAATGTCATTGCAGCAGAGTATAATCAAGTAAACGGAAATCAAGTAAATTATTAAATCTTATACAGGCGGAACAGCATTCAGTGAAGTGAAGTGACGTGTGGCCAAGTATAGTGACCCATACTCGGAATTTGTGCTCTGCATTTAACCCATCCAAGTGCACACACACAGTAGTGCACACACACACACACACACACCGTGAACACACACCCGGAGCAGTGGGCAGCCATATTGCTGTTGCACCCGGGGAGCAGTTGGGGGTTCGGTGCTTTGCTCAAGGGTCTCATCTCAGTCATGGTATTGAGGGTGGAAGAGAGAGCAACCTTCGGGTTACAAGTCCGACTCTCTAACCATTAGGCCACGACTGCCCCGGTTATCTCTTCAGTTGCTGAGAATGTTCAGTAATTATATGATTACTTACAGTGTGATACATGCACAATCGATAAAATCTCCTCTGATTTGGACTCATGTTTATTTTACACTACAAACTATCTACAGTATTCAGCTGATCTCGTTTTCTTGTTATCATCCGCCTGCTCTCCTGTCCTTTACTTTGCAAACTCGGGTGAAATGTTTGGTGTAGTCCATTTCGAGCTGAGTGACAGGGGTGACTGGAAGAGTCCATGTTTCGAAGGGGGACACTTTCTACAGTATGGACATTTTTATAATGGTTTTTGGTCCTTTCGGAAACTTAAAATCTTCATTCTTCATTCATTGTAATATATTTAATTGCCATGGATAATGACAACTGACATGTAAAAAAGATGTTTGTGACAATTTCAAAACTGTACACTAATGTGCAAAAAAGGCAAAAAGTCAACATCCCTGCAGCACTCAGAAACAAACACGAACGTCTTTTCTCTCTTTTTCCATCTCCCTATCTATCTCCTGTGTAGCCTTCAGTGCTGCTCTAATATAATCTTTAATAACGCTTTGTTTTTCCTCCACTATAATGGACTCCATAAATCAAAAATCAGATTTTCTTAAAGAAATCCCCCACCAGCAAATTATACTTATTTTGCTTGTACTCCTTTGGTTCTTTCCCCTCGTTTTCTCTCCCTCTTTGTTACACATAGTGTTTTGATTGAAATGACCCTTTTCATCCACTGAAAACACTCAAGCATTATTGTATAAGAAGATGGAATCTTGATTTGATTGATTGTTCATTTGTTATGCAGCGCCCCCTTTTTTTAAGAGCTTTGTAAGGAGCAGCACCGGGTTCAATAAACTAATGCCTAAAAGATGATGTATTAAGGCTCCTCTGCGATCACTAAATGAAATACTTCTCTTTTAGAAAGTTACTTGGAATTTAAAATCTATACTCACACTAGATTAAATTGTCAAGAATAAAATCTTTTGAATGAATAAAACACTTTGATAAGTAACAACATGTCAAGGATTTAATTAGAGCAAAATTAAAGAGTCCGAATAGCTCAAAGAAACAAATTTCAAAATGTAAAGTATTCACACAATCACACTAACTTCAAATGTGGCACTATTTAACACCAAAAAGGCAATACCTCCAATGACAGAATTACTGAATTGGCCTCAGAGTCAAAAGCACTTTGAATGAATTGAACACACTAGCACACTTGAAATTAAAGGTACAAAATAACTTAATGTGGGTATCAAAATAGTACAATGAATACTATATGAACAAATATTAAACACTGTGGGCCCACACACACACATTTAACACACACACTCTCACCACCCACACCGTAGCAGGCCTGAATCATAGCTTGAGTACGTAGTGGCTGTAAAAACAGAAAACTGGCCTCTTCACTCTCCTGAGTGTAAAGCAAAATTAAACATGTGTACCTGAGTTCCTTCTGAAAGCGTGAAATGGTAGCGAATCACTGTGGTAGGCCTCTTGCAGATGTTTGTTCTGCGCTCTCTCCGGCAGCCGATATGGGTCACACTCCAATGCAGCCAGAGGAACCCCAGGGGCCAGTTGCATAAACATAGTCACCATGTTAAAACCAACAGATTATTAATGTCAACTCAGCCCTATTCCAAATCTGTATGACTTTTATGACTGTATGACTTTCACTAAATGTTCAATAACAGTTTAAACATTCTTCAAAATATTTTCATTTGTGTTTTGAAGAAGAAAGTCATATAGGTTAGTAACAACATGAGGGTGAGTAAATAATGACAGAATTCCTTTTTTTAATCAATTATCCCTTGCGTGGTCAAGTGAGATCTGACTGTACAGAGCCCCTAAGTTGACATGGTGATGGAGAAACATGACACAGCATTTCCCTTCCCCAGAGAAACTTTGCATTCCCTTGAAAAACGCAAAGCACTGCAAATATAGTTTTTATTGCCATCTCATATCACTTCCATCAAAAAAGTTTTGCAAGCAAATGCAAAGTTTCTTGGGCTAAGGCAAAATTTTTCCGAGAGCTACCAAAAGCATTGAAATGTACCCTCTTTCCCCCCCATTACCATGTTCTTTAAGTGGCTCCATACTACTATGATCTGAGCGCTAACAACATGTTGATGTCATGTTGATATCAAGTATAAAGAGGCCAAAGTGTCTCAGCATAGCATCTGCTGTGCTACCAAACTCTATTTAGGTATTTTTCAGCTTTCTGCCATTAATCTTGCCAGTTCAAATAATCACACTATCCTATTTAATCTGCAAACAATTATTGATCAGAATTATATCCACTGCAGCTTAAATCAAGTCCTTTCTGCTGCACCCTGTCACACACAAAACCAACAGAGCATGTATTAAATAATAACGGTAACCCACTAGAACAGGGGTTCTCAACTCTGGCTCTTGAGGTCAACTTTCATGCAGAGTTTAGCTCCAACCCTAATCAAACACACCTAAACAAGCTCATCAATAGCATTGTTCATGAATCAAGACTCATGAATATTCATGTATGCTCCACCCATTGAAACCGAAAATCGGTGACGCGTAAGCGATCCTCTTTGATGCATTGTTGAGTAGTTCACTCATAAAGATTGTCGAGCGCTGATCACCCGCTGATTCCCTTTCGAGCTTTCACGAGACATCGCGGAGGTTTCTCATTCAGTTTTATGTTTTAGCGCCGTGTCGCGTTGATTTCATGTCGCATTTTGGTCAGTAAACGTGGGTCGTAGCAGCAAACACACTGTGCGATGATCATGCTGAATTACTGTCACTGTCAGAAAATGATCGTAGACTATCTTTGGTCGCAAGACTGTGACAACGGCTGTGTTTGAACCTATCTCACTGTATGACATAGGACCACCGTTTAGGAGCCACGATCACAGAAATCGCCACAATTGTTTCACAAATCCCTTCCAACCTTTCCTGAAGTCCTATTGGCTCATGCCAGTCCAATTGACTGGCCAATTGTCACGAAGTAAGCAAATCGCATGCAAATACTAAAGAGCTCGAGAGGCAGTATAAAATGCAGTGCACGCGACAATTACGTCAGAATCTTCTCCTTCACTTACTTGTTTTGCTTCTACAACCTGAAGAATGGCTTCGTTCTGCAATAGGTGGGACCTATCGAACCGCCAGATCAGCACGACAACTGCGTCGCCTGCCTGGGCTTGGCCCACGCTAAGGCGGCGTTGGAGGAGTCTGACTGTGGGCATTGCGCGGACCTGCCAGCTTGCTTCGGCGTGCTTCGGACTCGCCACAACGTGGCTCGTGGCTTGTTTGGGGTGAGGCCCACTGCTGCCAGCATGCCGCTGGATGGTGCCCCTCCAGCCCCCTCCCCCTTCCGGAGGTGGGAGCAGCGACTCGCCACGCCGCCATCCTGAGGACTGCTTCTACCCTCCTCCGAACATCGCAGACTTTGTGTCGTTCAGCCAGGAGGAAGAGGATGAGGACTCAATGTCCATCTCGGCCTCGGAGAAAGAGGATTGGGCGGGATCGGAGTGTGACTGCCCTGACAGCGAGGAACCCCCAGACCTCCAAGAGGAGCTCGTGAGGGTCACGATGAAAGCTACAGCCAATGAGAGAGCAAGGCATGGGTTGAGGTCAGCGGAAGAAAAACAGCAGCAGCAACACGGCTTTAAGAAAAGTTTAGACACAAGAAATGGAGTGAAATTTTTCATGCAAAGAGCTTGCAGCACTAATTTCTTCCCGACTTGCATTTGCAAATAAACAACTCCCGATTCTTGTTATATTCTTGTACATTCTCGTTCAACTTCTCGCGTGTGTTTTCGTGACAAAACGTGGTTTGGGGTCCGTGTAGAGTCGTTGGGTGACAGACTTGTTGTCAGCTCGTGTAGTGTGCGGATCATTTACGCAGTGTCGCGTAGTGTGAACACCACAACGACTTCAAGACAGACAACAAGTCATGTAGTCTGAACAGCACAGCAATCTGCCGACGTTTTAACTCGTGTAGTGTGAACTAGGCTTTAGTCAAAGAATACAAATGATCATCATAATTAATGGACAACTAGGCTATATCAGGGAAAAGACATGAGCGCAGTCCGGCACAGAGAAAAGAAAAAGAAAAAAGCCCAAGATGAAGCCCGTGCATCACTTTCAGGTAGCTACGTTCATAATCCTGTGAAACTTTTTTGACTGTTGACATTAGTAACGTGTTTTAATGTAAATAATAATTTCACCACCACCAACAACGCCACATCTGACTTAATATTCTAGTTTTCATGACTTAAAATGTATTATATAAAAACAATGAGGCAATAATGATTGGTTAATTAATAATAATCATATGTTGTCATTGAATAACACTGTTAAAATACATAATGTAATACAAAATAAACAATAGGGCTGCACGATAAATCGCATGCGATATTTAATGCGCATCTTGTCAGTAAAGCCGCTTCTGTAATCAGCGGTAAATCTCCATCACGTGCAGGCTTTCACATAGAGCAACATTTACTACACAGAGCCGTTGTTCACAGGCAAACTGCGCAACACCACGTTCATAATCGCGCGATTTTTTGCGCAGCTTGTCAGTGAACAATGGCTCTGTGTAGTAAATGCTGCTCAATGTGAAAGCCGGCACGTGATGGAGATTTACCGCTGATTACAGAAGCGGCTTTACTGACAAGATGTGCATTAAATATCGCATGCGATTTATCGTGCAGCCCTAATAAACAATTTGCATTATTACAAATGCCTGCAAAGGGCACCAAAGGCCTGATAATTGCTGTTGTTACACTTACAGGATGATCAAATACTTGTTTAATATTCACCAAACATTTAATTCAAATATCCACTTTTTTTTTATTATTTTTTTTTGGCCACCTTTTTGCGATAGAAATGCTACAGCCTCTTTAATTTCTTCAACAAAATCATGTGGACATCAGAACCCTTACCAAAATTAGCCATGGTTTTATCTTAGTAAAACGGCTTAATTTTATTTTGTGTGATTTCTGAATGCTTGAGACTATAAAATCAATCAGACAACGGTATTAATAAAATCATAGTCATAGGTAACTGTCTAGAGCTACAATTGTATGAATAATACAATTTAATTACAATTTATTTATTTACTTTTATATTTTATTAAAGTTCTATTTGGCCCCTTATAGTAGGTTTTTTTTTTTTTTTTTTGAAGGAGGGGGCACAACCATGGCCGTACCCAGGTTTTGAAACATTTATGACAGATAATATCATGATAATTTTTGCATTTCCCTTACCGAATGTCGTATCCTGTCAACAAAAACCTGTCGATGGGCTTTTTCGATTGCTTTTTTTTTTTGCCGGCGATGCAGTGTTGCCAGATATTGATACTAAAACCAACAAAAAACTAAAAATAAATAAAAAATAAACCGAAATTATTTCCAATCTTTTGCAAATAAGATAAGATAAAGATATCGCTGGCTCTAAACGGCAACTTCCTACTTTATTAACTTTCTAAAGTGTTAAATTAAGTGGAAAAGACAAGTCCAAAAACACTTATAATAGTTGGATCTGGCAACACGGAGGCTGCACCCGTGCCCTCACACACACAACTCTCTCAAGCCTCGTTCACTCCGCCAGTGTCTCGCAGCGATCCTTTTCATAACAGCAAACTGTCTAAACTGAATTATACATATCATGCAGGCATTCATATGAGGAGTTTAACAGCAAATTAGTCATTCAAAGAACAAATTTTATTTTTGAACATGAAAAATTTCCCAAGGTCCGGACCTCGGTGGCCTCATAGTTGGTTACGGGCCTGGGCACAACAATACTCTTCTGCTTAGGGCACCCATTTGGCCAGCAGCAGCCCTGGTTTTAATAGATCTTAATATAGCTCGTTCCCTCGGGGAACCATGGTTACATACGTAACCTGGGACGCTTTGTTACTTCTGATTACAACTAAGTTAGTGTGACCATACGTGCCATTTTTTCCCGGACACGTCCCGAAGCACTGGTTATTCACTCCCCCACCAACAATTCCTGCCAGACCTTAGACACAAACTCGCAACCTTCGGGTTACAAGTCCAACTCTCCAACCATTAGGCCACGACTCCCCACAACAACTCCAAAACAACTCCACAACCCCACAACAACTCCAGGAACAACTCCAGAACTCAGTGATAACTTCACAATTGCAATTATATAAGGACAAACAGACTCAAGACAGTTCTTAATGACTGAAGAGGGAAGTGGATCTAAAATACTATTAGTAGTACTCATAGACTTAACTGTACTTGCAATAAAGTCAATTCCAACCATTGCAAAAACTTACACTGATCGGTCTGCGCAGCGTAAACAATGCCAAAACCTGGAATTTTAGGCAATATAGAAATCCTGGCCAGGACGTATCCGGGAAAAATGGCACATATGGCCACCCTAAAATTAGTCTCAGCTTTAAAATTCTTTCAATTTTATTGTGAACAATGAATAATTAAATGCTATTTTATGTGGCATGACAGATCACAGTTCAAGCAGCAGCATCCGAAAGGTTGATACATCATTATATCATTAAATATAAAACCCGTCTTGTGTGCAGTACAAGTGTTTGTATACAACTATTTCTGAGTTGTATACAAACCTCATCCTACAAACATCATATCAAACATCATCCCTTCTCTGTAGATCCCACCTTCTCATGCGCCACGATTGGTCGATTATGTACAATGCCTTCATGTTATTGGTTAAACTACTTTTCGGTAACTTATCATTACCTTCAGCAAGTATGAAATCAGGAAAACAAAGCCAAAACCGGGATATTTTAGGCAATATAAAAATCCTGGCCAGGATGTGTCCAGGAAAAAGTGCACGTATGGTCACCCTATATTATAGTCACGTACCAACTGACAGGGTTCCCTGTATAGTTTGCAGCATTAGTTGAGAGAGATTTGATTCCTTAAGGAAAATTGTACTGTAGGCCTACCTGATATATATCCAAATGAATCGATATTGAATTGAATTGAATCAGAGCTCAATCAAATCAAGAGCTTGTGAATTCGAATCGAATCAAATAAAAAAATCTGTGTCAATAGTTTGGAACAACATGAGGGTGAGTAAATGATTCATTCATTGTTGGGTGATCTGTTTCTCTAAAAGCCAGTTGTAAATGCACACATGATATCTTGTGGTCAGATCATAAAAAAAATAATAACTCCTCTCCTGAAAAGTTGCAAGATATGAGGTATCAATCATGTCTGTAGCATAAACAATGCTGGTGAATTTCATCCTGTTTAAACTTATTCTGCAGGCTGCTATATGCTCACTCCACACTGTATAATGTACTAAGTCACTCCTCTTCAATGCAATCCTTTCTAACATCTAAACCCTCTTTAATGGAGAGATACCAAGAGGAAGTGAGAAATGAAAGCAGTACAGAGGTCATGGGTGTCTCTGAAGCGCGTTCGGCTTCTAGGCAGTCAGAGAGTGGAGTGGGTGGGTCTGGATGTATTGTGTTAGTCTAGTCTTTAATTATTCATACATCCGCTCTTTGTTCTCTATTGGAACTGCCTTTGAGCTACCACTGCATGTGCTGTTAACATGTTGGTTACAGTCATAATCAAGTATATGGTTCGTTCAAGTCCAGGAGAAACAAAGGGCGAGGGGTACGGCGGTGTGAATTGAGGTCCGTTCCTCTAGGCGCCAGTGCGAATGCTTCATGAACCCAAAACTGCCAAATGCTTTGTGAGGTAAATATCAACTGCAATGGCAGCGGCACACAACCTGCAGCCTGCAAGAGGGAGATTACACACACACGCATGCACAAACCAACACATTCTCTCGTGACGCGAGAAACTGATCACCAAGGACACGAAGAGCGAGGGAGAGGAAGAAATGATCCAAATCGTATTGGATAGGAGTAGAATGTGAACGTAGATCTGATGGACTGGGCGTCTTGACAGCCGTTGTATGAGAAGTGCTTGAAAATAACTTGTGTTTGTGAGGAAATCGGTGCAAGTGAGTGACAGAAAAAAGATCAATGACTTGAAAGGGACTTCTCTCCGTTTTAGTCAGAATGATGAACAAGGATGGTTTATTGACACTGAGAGATTAAAGAACAAATGTTATATAAATCAACTCGAGGGCTGTGTTTAGAATGTAATGGAAATTAGCATCTGTATGAGTGTGTGTGCGTAAAGTGTTGCTTTCTGCTTGGTATCGTGGCAGGTTGTTTATCTTTTAACCGTTTTTAACTACCTGCTGTATTTTCTCATTACGTTTACTTTACTACCTGTCACTTTTTCTTTGGTTGATGTAAATTAGGAAGGAAAGCTGCTCCTGTATAAGCTGTAATAAAAGCGTGTGTGTGTGTGTGTGTTTAAGTTGCAAATGTATATAGAAACTGATCACCAAGGACACGAAGAGCGAGGGAGAGGAAGAAATGATCCAAATCGTATTGGATAGGAGTAGAATGTGAACGTAGATCTGATGGACTGGGCGTCTTGACAGCCGTTGTATGAGAAGTGCTTGAAAATAACTTGTGTTTGTGAGGAAATCGGTGCAAGTGAGTGACAGAAAAAAGATCAATGACTTGAAAGGGACTTCTCTCCGTTTTAGTCAGAATGATGAACAAGGATGGTTTATTGACACTGAGAGATTAAAGAACAAATGTTATATAAATCAACTCGAGGGCTGTGTTTAGAATGTAATGGAAATTAGCATCTGTATGAGTGTGTGTGCGTAAAGTGCTGCTTTCTGCTTGGTATCGTGGCAGGTTGTTTATCTTTTAACCGTTTTTAACTACCTGCTGTATTTTCTCATTACGTTTACTTTACTACCTGTCACTTTTTCTTTGGTTGATGTAAATTAGGAAGGAAAGCTGCTCCTGTATAAGCTGTAATAAAAGCGTGTGTGTGTGTGTGTGTGTTTAAGTTGCAAATGTATATGCCTTTTAAAATTAAAGCTGATGTGAAAATTCAGCAAACTTGCAGTAATACCTGGATGAACGTATGTTAAGACCACATCCATAGAGGCTTG
Organism: Sinocyclocheilus rhinocerous; assembly: GCF_001515625.1. Classification (NCBI taxonomy): domain Eukaryota; kingdom Metazoa; phylum Chordata; class Actinopteri; order Cypriniformes; family Cyprinidae; genus Sinocyclocheilus; species Sinocyclocheilus rhinocerous. The sequence goes on along the minus strand of NW_015635046.1, from coordinate 24,329 downwards.
TCATTTAAAGGAACAGTTCACCCCAAATTAAATATCTCTATTTTCCCATCTTCGTGTCTTTCATGACTCTTTTTTCTATGGTACACCAAAAGATAAATTTTACAGGTCATTATATTTCATTTTTTTCCATGAAATTGCAGTGAATGGAAACTTCAGCTTTCAGCCTTCAAAAAAAAACAAACACTGAAATTATCATAGAATTACTCCATATGTGCTATATTTTAAGTCTTCTATAGTCATATCATAGAAGTTTAAGTTATTATTTACTAAAATCTTGACATTTGCCCTTTCACAGCTCTTTGAGGTATCAGATGTGTGAATAAATCATCTTTTGAGTCAGATCTTTTCAATGATATGATTTATCTAGTTCTGAAAACCGTTCTGAATGATCTGTCCAAGAAATTATTTGATTCTATGCTCAATAATTAATGCTATGACTCATCTATTGTATGAGTTCAGAAGGCTTGATGTATAATGCACAAGCATTTATGTGATACCCTTATGATGCTTTTGCGTCCTTTTTGAAGCTTGAAATCTTCAGTCCCTCATAGGGGTTAAGGGTGCTTTTACACTTGGTTTGAAGCTAAGCACGATTGCTCCCCGTTCCCCGAATTGTTGTTGTTATGGTGTTGTCAAATAAACAGCTGTTATAGGTAACAACCATGCAAGAGAAGGCGGCAAAAAGCATAACGTTGCTCACCTCACTTTTATATTTTGTTTTGCTGAAGCTTTGCTTTTGTTTTCTAAAGCATCTCCACATAACACCACTTGCACCTTCCGATGGTTTTGTGAAGTTGTAAACAAAACAAAGATTATTGGGTTACGTTTTAGAAGAAAACACTTCTACTGCATGTTTTCTGTTTTCTGCAAGTCTTTCTACATTTTCATGTTTAATTCAGTGTGTTGCTTGCCATTTCTTTGTAATTTTATTTATTTATTATAATTATTTATATAAATATATATATATTTTTTGTAAAATTTTCCAACAGTCTCTGAGTGAAAATAGTTTAAATCCTACACCAAGTTTTTTTCAGCGTTTCTGCCACGAATGTACTGCAAATGTTCTAAATCGCTGGAGTCAATTTGTACTGAAGTCTACTCTTCTTGCAGTGCGTCAGTCCAGCTTGTCAGCAAACTGAGTGAGAATACACGCAAACACGTTTTGCCCATTCTTACATCATCGATTACTCCAATAAATAAATACAGCAGACTTGGGTACCATTCACTGGTGAACATCCTAGTTTGGAAAACAGCACTGACATTATCCAAATGAACCATACTCTGACTTCAAATGAACCTGGTTGTGCACCAAAACTGCAGCACCCTAATTGCATGGAAAAGAAAGACCAGTACAATTTTGTGTTGTGTGGAAGAAAAGAAGTCATATGGCTATATGAGGATAAGTAAATGATGAGTTCATTTTTGGCTGAACTCATACATTGCAATTTGAACCATTAATTTGAATGGTCCTCACTTTGGGGTGGGAGTTTGTACTCTATTTGTTATTACAACAGCTTTCACTTTTCTGAGGAATTTTCCATAAGATGTTGGAAAATAGATGCTGGGATTTCTTCCTAATAGGTGCAGCAGAAATAGCTAAACCCATTAATTAGAAGGGAGATTTCACATACCTAGACAAATAGTGTATCATCCAGAGGTCTTGCATTTAAATATGCACACAGTTGTGGATGTACAAATCACTCAAACATGCTGTATTCCATAGGGAAGATGTGACTGACATGGTTAATTATGCTCACTCGCCAGTCCTCGGAGAGAGGAGAGATGAAAAGACAGGATAAAACATGCACAGAAAATTGAAGTCTGTGATATTTGGAGGTGTAACAGCTTCTCTCTGGTCTTACATTCTGTTTTGTTTCAAAAATCCTTTTTTCTGTCACAGATGCGCATACACTTCAGCTAAACTTTGCTCACTATCTTAGGCCAAAACCCTAGGACAGATTTAAGTAGCAACAGAGCAGAAGTACAAGTGCACACCTTTCACATTTACAAAAACCAGAGCAGACATGCAAAACCCCTTGGAGATGAGCAGCCATTTCTGTAGACGGATTTTCACTAATCTACTGCAAATGATGAATTAATTATTCTACGGAAAGGAGAGGACAGAGGAATCTGTAATTACCTGTCAAAATTCGGGACATTACAGTGGCAGAAAATCCATGGGCCTCTGAAATTATAATCTCCCTGTTTGCGGTCTTATCCCAAGTCTCATTCAAGCCAATTGACAGATTATTGTTTTCTCTGGCAGTTTCTGAATTGTGATATGCGACATGATGGTAATGAAAGGTGCTTTTGGCCAGATGGTTCAGTCCTTCATCTCGATTGGACCACAGCGGCATTGTGGTCTGTTTATGAATGGAATGAAAAGCTGGTTAATGTAGTGTCAGACTTCTGGAATAATGATGGCTAAACATCTAATTTGATGCTGTTTTTAATAGCTGCTTAAAATACATTTTTAGGTCACAAGTTGGTTTTGAGTTGGAGGACTGTATAGATTTTTGCAGTTATGATGTAAATGTTATGCAGTTTAATAGCGGGGCTATGGCAAAACAGGACTGCAAGAGGCACAGTGTAAGTGATATCCCTTTAAATTGCCTCAAGTGGCTTATTACTTTTATAAAACTGTGACAAATGCATTATAATAATGATCTAATGTGCCATAAGAATACAATGCTTTTCCAGCCAGGTAATATAGTTCACAAAACTGTTGACTGTTTATGGTTGAAAAACAATGTAAAGATCAAAATTCATTCTATTAATATAGAAGAATTCAAATTATGTTTGTTCACAGAAGCATATTTGTTGACTATTTTACAATAGCTTTGAGTGTGACCCATCCAGTCAGATTTTCTGCATTATGAAAGTAAACATTTTGATTTCATGTTGACCTCAATGGTGAGATTGCTAATCAATTTATCTTTGCCTATAGATACAATGTGTATACCGTAAAGTATGTATACAGTAAAGTTAATTTATTCAGAGTCTGACCTGTGTGATGACCCAAAATCATTACTGCATTTATTTTTAATGAAAACAAACATCCAGGAAATCAGTTGTAGTCCATTAATTAAATAATTTGGTGCACATGCACTTAATAGAGGCTGGAGATCACTGTGTGTCACATCACAAACATATAAATCAAGCTATTTATTTATATATTTATTTATATATTAATATATGTTTTATATATATATATATATATATATATATATTAGAGAGCATAGACGCAAGGTATGTAGGAGAGAGGAGTGGTGTTTATTTATGTATAGGGTGACAATAAAAAGTAACAAAGATTTTAAAAAATTTCTTTATACTGTAGATACTGTATGTATATGTTTTCTTTCACTTTCTAACTGTTGTGCTGCGGCGGCTGCTGCACTATAAAATATATTTTAAGTGCATGAGGTTTTAGTAGATCTGACTGCTTGTCAAAATGTGATCGTGTCAGTGTTGATATAATCCATCTGAGGATGAATTCTGTTTGAAACCGACAAACTGCCACAGGGGGAAGGTTCACAGTCAGGTGTTTAAACACAAAACGTGAAAATCCTTAAAACAATATTGCTTGTATCTCATGTAAAATAACATATGACATGCAAAATTAAAAAAATAATAATAATAATAAAAAATAAGAAACACTAGCATCTTGTGTCTGACAGTCAAGGTAGTTTTCAAAACATATCACAGATATAAACCTTTGGATGAGCATGTGATTTCGAGATGTCAAGAGTTGATAGTGTTTGAAACATTTCTGACTGCATCCCGCAAATAATCCTTTAACAAGAAATATTTTTGTTTGCCACATGAATACCTTGTAGTGATCAAACTCGTACTTCATAGCATCAACTCCAGAAATGAGCTTGCTAAATACAGTTTTGGCCCCGCTTGACACTTTTTTTTTAATTGTCTGTTTGTCTTATGTTTCAAACGATGGATTCTGATCATTTTAAGAAGGTTCATCTTATTTGATCTGTTGTAACTGCTGCAAACAACTTGCATGATAATAGTTCATTGTGTTTACATGTGTCAGTATTTGTTCCATTGTCAGGAGTTCAATTCTGTTTGTGTTCACAGTTAACCAATCATGCTTTTATGTATTTTCTCAGTTCATATTTTTGTCATGGAATGGGTAGTTTGACTTTGAGGTGCTAAATGGTATTTTTATATTATGTGCCATAGATAAGGAACATTTATTGGGGCATAGCCTAGCAGTCAGTCTATTCCACAGCATTAATACTGTGTTCTCAATTTTTAGGAATCATAGGCACACTCCCAGTGGCTGTTCCAAACAGTGGGCAGCAAAATAATGCTGCTTATAAGATGATAAGGTAATCCCAGAATGCATTGCCAGCTCAGTGAAAACTGAATCCAGGATGGTGGATGAAGTCAAATCACAAATTCATGTTTATATAGGCAGTGTAAAAAAAAAATTCCAGCAATGCAAAGCATTGAAGAACTGATTGAAGAAAAATATTTGTGTGTTATGTATTTTTTTCTAATGATATTACCAAGTCAGTAGTTTCAACACTAGACTCAACAGTTGGAATCAAGAGTGTCTAGTTGCTTGAGTTCATTTGGTTTAAAAAATGCAAGCCAGAGACCAATAATATTACAAGCTAGATAAAATTCATAGCCAAACAAACAAACAAAAAGCCTACGATACTACTAATAATATAATATAATTTAGTTTCAGAAGTATGGAGAAATTAAAGCCACTGGAGAAATACAGTACATCAGAGATAAGAACAGAGGTCAGTTAACTCTATGCATGCTGTGACATGAAACACCAGGGGCTTTCAGTGGAGGTAGTTCAGTAGACAGAGGAGTGAGGAGGCTGATTAGGTTTAGCAGTAGAGCAGTTTTATGACCTGGTTATGCTGTTAATTTTGTTTTGTTTTTTGCATTGAATCGTTCTAATTCAAAAACAACTAACCGCTACGAGGAGCTTGTTATCCAAGATATTTCCATGTCATGAGGAGCTTGTTAGATATTTATATCTAGATATAGATATTTTCATGTCAGTGTAATGGTCCTCTAGCTCAGTGTTTCCTCGCTACTAGTGGTTTGTGGGTAAAAACAGATGATTGCAAAAAACATATATATATATATTAATAATTAATGCATAGATAGGACTGTAACATTGTAACATACAGTACCATCCAAAAGTTTTATTTTCAGTGTTTTTTAGTGCTAACCAAGGCTGCTTATTTGATCAAAAATACACTAAAAACAGTAAAATTGTGAAATATTATTACAATTTCAAATAATTATTCTCTATTTTAATACATTAAATAATATAAATATTTCATTAAATAAATATATTAATATTAAATAAAGCAGTGTCAAATGACCCTTCAGAAATCATTGCTGGTTTGCTGCCGATAAAATATTTCATACTATTATCAATATTGAAAACAGTTGTGCTGCTTAATAATTTTGAAACTGATACATTTTTGAGGAATAGAAAGTTCAGAAGAACATCCTTTATTTGAAAATGAAATCTTTTGTAACATTATAAATGTATTTACTGTCACTTTTAATTGACTGAATGTGTTCTTGCTGAATAAAAGTGTTAAAATGTATTTCTTTCAAATATTTTTTTTCTTTTACTGTTCAAACCTTTGAACAGTAGTATATAAAATACATTTAAATACATTAATTCATTTATTTGTTTATTTATTTATTTAAAGAAGGGTTAAAAACACATTTAATGTTGATGTTAAAGTCTGGTCATGCACACAATCAAACTCATGGTGTTTTGGTGTTGGGTCTCCACTTAATATTGGATGCAAAATCTTGGTTTTGAAGCAAAGCTAGATAGAGCTGAATGATACAGCCTATATTGATCTCTCTGACCTCTATCATGTGGTAAAGATTTAATTTATACCTTACAATCTGACTTCCCACAGCTGTGTCGTCACACTAATGCTCTGCTCGCTGACCTGAATGGATGAGACAGGAATTGTAACATAATGCAGTAATGGCTGAGTTAAATTAAGCAGTGGACCATTTGTTTATTTATTTATTTAAAGAAGGGTTAAAAACACATTTAATGTTGATGTTAAAGTCTGGTCATGCACACAATCAAACTCATGGTGTTTTGGTGCAAATTCATCTGTTAATTTTTCATTTCAAGTTGGATTTATGCAGTTAATAGTAATATGCGAATAAGGTTTGATTCATGTGACCTACCAATGAGCATTTCCATTAGGAAGAGGAGAACGGGCCTTTATCACAATTCACGCCAATCTCCTCTCTCGCTCTCTCTATCTTACTTTCTCTATATCTGCCCTACTCTTTTCTCATTTCTTTACTTCCCTTAGTTGGAAAGGCTGTATAAGTGAATGAAACACCCCCAGAGTGACCGAGTACTTTCTTCCTTCTCGTGACATTACTGGTTCTGCGGCCACCGATGAAGTTAACGCCAACTCCATTACTGCCGTCCATGAGTAGCGCTGACCTGGGGTCACAGAGACATTTCCAGAGTGTTCTGGTTCTCATCAGCTGCGGAAAGAGTCTGACTCATACTGGAGGAAAGCGTTATGTGAGACGCATCAGTAAAGAATCATTTACAAATCATGTTCCTCTTTCTTTGTTGGTCATCCTGTCACTGCTATTGTCCGTTGCTGTGAAGCAGTATGGCTTTAGTTTATCCATGGGCATTAAGCTTTGATGAACGCACATATGTAACCTTTACGTGCTTCACTGAGAACTGTAAAAGTGTAATGATTTGAAATCTCAGGCTCTGTTGGTCTGTTAATGAAGGCAGCAGGATAGATTCCTTCTTCACTCATGTCTATCTCTTTGTTTTCTTTTGCTTTCTTAGCTGGAGTAATTTTTTTTAAGTAGGATTATAAGCTTTTAATGTTTTGTAATTGCTTTTTTTTTTTTTTGCTGATTTTTTGGCTTTACTAAATAATTACTTCCATAATTAATCATTCCTATTGTTTTTTCCTTTTTTCCATTCATACTTCCATACTTAGAGGCAGGAAAGGCTTTTTCTCTTGTAATTCATCCCTTCTTTACTTCCATACTTTCTTCCTTATTTACTTTCTTATTATTGGATGTGCTTTTTACTGTTTTACTACTTCCTTCCTTTGTTCATTCCCTACTTCCTTCCTTATATGATTCTTTCCTCCTTACTTTTTTTCTGCACATGATTCTGTATTTGATTTCCTAATTTCTTCCTTCCCCTTTTTTTTTTTTTTTTTTATTATAGGAAGGAAGTGTGCTTTTCCTTAATATGTCATTTCTGCCTGCCTTCCACACTTCCTTCCTTCCTTAATTATTTTCTCCCTGCTTCATTCTGTACATACTTTTATATTTCCTTTCCTAATGTCTTTCTTCCTGTTTAACATGATTATAAGTAAGAAATGTGTTTTTCCTCTTTTGCAGTTCCTTCCTTCCTTACTCCCATTCTGCTACCTTTTTTACTTAATTCGTTCCTTCTTACATTGTTCTTTCCTTCCTTCTGTACATATTTCTATACTTACAGTACTTTCTTAATTCCTACCTGTTTAACATGATTACAGGTAGAGATGTGCTTATCCTGTTTTGCTATTCCTTCCTTCCTTCCTGCTTTCTATGCTCCTTTTCTCTTTTCTTCCCTTCATTCTTCCTTCTTTCCTTCCTTTGTTGCGGTGCTTGCAAACAGTCTCTGCTTCCTCAACTATTCTATTTTTATTCTGCTTCCAATTACGTCAGCTCAATTGTCTTTATGTATGAACGATTTAGACACTATTTTGTAGATAATTTCAGCTTTGGATTTGACTGTTCTTCTTTTATAAATTCTAGGTATTCTGATTCTTATTCATGTAAACAACAGTGGTAAGGGTATGACACCCCAAGTCACACAACTGGCATTCTTTCTTGCCTTTACTTGAATACTGAATTGTGATTGATTGTGATGATACCAACACAGTTCAAGGCAACTCTGATGCAGCATTTCATTTACACAAATCCAAAGTCTAAAACCTGAGCTTATGTAAAACTTAGTCCTTTGCTGTCTTGCAAGCAATTCTGTTTTCTTTGAGAGATGCAAGTCTATAATTTGTTCTCCCAAAGCACGTACTGTATGTGTGTCCCAATTCGCATACTTATTTGTAGTATAAATAATGTGAGTAGTGCATTCACTCTGAAAATTCCAAAAAGAAAAAGTGCACTTTAAATGTCCGGATGATGCACTTAATTAACCAAAAAAAAACTAAGTGTGGAATGTTGGACACTTCATGCACTCAACTGTCGCAGCTTTAATTACATAGTGGAGGGGGAGGGGCTGTCAGACAATGATGTTGAATGACAAAATTACCTCATATAATTTATACACTACATGGTTGAATATATAGTGCATAAGTGCTTAGTGTATAGTAGAGCATTTGGGACGCAACTCATTATTTGTGCATATAGTTTTGGCCTGTGTGTGCTTGAGCTACATTGGGGTTTTTAGGAAGGATATGTAGAGCTGTAGGTGCTATAGACAGCCAAGATGAGCAATTTGTGGTCAGTAAATTCGGAACAAGCTATTTTCACCGCTTTGTTTCAATAAATGATCTTTTCCGATTGAAGATTAGTTTTTAAGATCTGAAAATTGCAGTCTTTATAGTTAAAAGAATAAGAAATTCAAAGGACCCTGATAGCGTATGATCCCTTTAAAAGCACATAGTTTGTAAAATCACAGCATGTGTGTAAAAACTGAGTTCCTCTTACTATCACAAGACTGTTCTTTAGAACATTGGGAGGATTTGAGGATATTTAGAGAGACTCTACACCACTTGTGTATACACATGTACACAAAGGACTCTAAAAGCACACGCCGTTTAGCACCATCTTGTTGTTCCTCTTACTTTAGAGTGCTGTAGGTTAGGGGCATGTCATCAGAATGCTGTACACTTTTTCATACACATACACAAACACTTGAAAACTCTCATATACACAACTTTCCCTCAGCTTTGAAATAGAGATTTTTTTTTAAAGGTTTATTTTTCAACTTAGCCAGTAGAACATGGGGTGAATGATAAAACAAACAAGAAACTAGAAAAACAACAACAGAGAGCTCAGTTAAATCAGGGAATTATTGCGAGACATGAATTGTTGAAGACTGCAGTTTATACAAGGACAACACCAAAAATCAGAGATAATGAAACTTCTAGAAAGAGATCCTTCATCTCTATTCTTTTGGTTGTATCACTCTTGCTGTCTATCTAAGGCAGAGAGAGAGACATGAGTTAACAAGCAGGAAAAAAGGCCTTTATAGAAGAGAACAAGAAAAGAGAGCTGATTAGATGAACAGAAGGGAGGGATTTCAGTTAAAACAGATATAAAAATATTAAAAGTAGCTTAACATTTTAATGTGAAGTCAAAGATGGTAGAGATTCTCCAGGGATACTCAACTTTGTAATGCTTTTTTTTTTTTTTTGATATTCCAGTGTATTCAATTATTCACAAAAGTAATTCATCTCATTTAATGCTTTTTTATGATGACGATTGAAGCTTGTTATATTTATAATATCTTTATATATAGTATATAGTCTATATGGGCTATCTCAGACCACAAACTGAACAGAGTGTTAAGTTTGACTGAAGAAGGTTATATTTTAATTCTGTTGCAGAGGAACTTTATTTGTACATAGGCAAGATACACAGTGCCGAGCCACTGGCCTCGGTTTTTCAGCAGTGGTGAGCTTTCTTTGAAAGTACAGAGAGACTGAGAGGACCATGACAGTTTTTATAGAAGAGCTGGATATGTAGCTAAGACTGGAAAAGTCTCTTCCAGAAACTCACAGGAATGTTTTCTGGAAATCCACAGCTAAACGCTAAACCGCATTGGCAGTTGCTCTCTGAACACTGATAGTGCATTGTTTACTTCTTCAAAGAGAATGCCTGCCTACATCTTTCTTCTCTGCTAGTCCAAAATAGTCGAGTGGTTGAACAGCTCAGCAGCACACTGACCGTTTAACTCCATCTCAGCATATTACTTTGCATAAAACGCATGTATTTACATTTGGGAGGGACTGAGAAAGGCAGAAACAGAGGAGGAAAGGCGACACATACTATGGCAAATAATAATGCTGTTATGTATCTGACAGCAGTTGTTAGTGATCGGTCATATTTTATGGTGCTATGAGGCGCAAGCACAAGCAAGTTCAAATGTGTTATTGTTGTTTGGAAATATGCCCAAAAATACACTGCTGGCAATCGTATGAATTTATAAGAGAGTCTAAAATTGCTTATAATAAGTGGACATGTTTCCAGTATCATATGAAAAATATTGCACTGCTATTTTAATATATTATAAAAAATCATTTATTTCTGTGATGGCAGAGCTGAATTTTTAGCAGCCATTACGCCAGTCTTCAATGTCACATGATCCTTCAGAAATCATTCTAATATACTTCGATTTGGTGCTGAAAATTTTCTTATTATTATCAATTTTGAAAACTGTGATACACTACCATTTCAAAGTTTGGGGCAAATAGGACTTTAATAATAATAATAATAATGATGATAATAATAATAATAATAATAAATAAATAAAATGTAAAAAAGAAAGAAATTAATACTTTTATTCAGCAAGGACGTATTCAATTGATCAAACGTGACAATAAAGACATTAATAATGTTACAAAAGATTTCAAATAAATGATATTCATTGAACATTCTATTCATCAAAGAATCCTGAAAGAATATATCATGGTTTCCACAAAAAAAAATTTCGACATAACTTACTTCGTTTAAAAGTAGACATGTCAAGCTTTCTATAAATATATCTCTCATGTCTCTTTGTCGAGTATTCGCTGAGTTCGAGTTCATTTTAGTGACGCATTTCAAACAGATATGCGCGGAGAATGAGACGGCTGAAAGCACACCCTGTTTATTTTCTTTATTTTACAAAAGCACAATGTTTTGTTGATATTGTGAGTGTACACAAATAAAAGTAGACCCTTTACAGATTTAAATGCTGTATTACTCTTATATGTACGATCAAGTATGACGGAGCATTTTAAGTTATTTTCGCCGGCGCCACCGTCGACCCCAGGAGGTTAAGCAACACAACTGTTTTCAACACTGATAATAATAATAACCATTATTAATAATTGAACACCAATAAAAATTCAACTTTGCCATCGCAGGAATAAATTATATTTAAAAATATATTCAAATAGAAAACAGTTATTTTCAATTGTAATAATATTTCACATTATTACTCTTTTTACTGTATTTTTGTTCAAATAAAAGCAGCATTGCACTTAAGAGACTAAAAATTTTAAATCTGAATTATTCCGAAATTTAACCAAAGTTTTGATATGTATTGTTAAGAATTTTTAGCCCAGCTCTCACTTGCATATATCGGATACATAAGTAACCACACAAACATTGTTTTTTCTGTCTCGTATGATAAGGAGATGACTCACATCCACTTTGTGCTTAGAGAGAGTGTTTATCCTTATGCTGAGCTGAGAGCTGCTAGCCCTGCAGATTAGACCCATGGCTAAGTGCCTATTTCCACCCAATGCAAATCTCACTTCTTATATAACATTATATCACCTGTAAATTCATTATTTGAGTTTTGTTGATTCAGATGTGCTCTGTATCTATAGTGATTCCCTCACTTTCATAACTAAGGTGGGTTTTATTCTGTACCAATTGTAAGCTTGTTTATTAGTTTATAAAGCCCAACTGCTGTTGCTCCATTTATAATTGTAGCAATGCACATCTCTAACCACTTTTGCTTTGAAAACAGATCATGTCTGAACTTTTCAGTTTATCTTTATACAAGCTTTTCAACACCAGTTTGTTTACTATGATCATTATAGTTTGAAATATAGTTTCAAAAGTGTACTTTATTTGCGAAACAGAATTAAAATCACCCACATACAATTCATTACCCTCAAGTCGTCATCTGTAACACCCTTGTCTGCTGCTCAGGCTCACAACTGAAGTTGTCAGGCTGAGGAACAGGCTGTGGTATTGTACTTTACTGTAAAAACTGTACAAAGACAGAGGCTCTGTTCCAAAACCTAACGAGCTGCCTACCAAGACAGCATATTATCATGGCATCATAGACATAATCCAGCAAAAGTTGCTTCAAAGCGTATCAACAAAGTTGTTTCAAATAGTGTCCATTAGCATTCCCTTTAGTGTGTTCATTACAAATAAATTGATTATTAAAACTACAAAAGCAGTTCAATCAAGAGTTATATTAAAGGGGTCATATGATGTTGCTAAAAAGAACATTCGTTTGTGTATTTGGTGTAATGAAATGTGTTTATGCGGTTTAAGGTTAAAAAAACACATTATTTTCCACACACTGTATATTATTCTCCTCTATCTATGCCCCGCTTTTCTGAAACGCATCGATTTTTACAAAGCTCATCGGTCTGAAGTTGCATTGCATCGCGCCACGTAAACATAAAACCATGTCTGCATTTGTGATCGGAGAAATGACAAACTACAAACGCTACTCTACACTGCTCAAAACTCGCGTTTGAATCGTCAGTGGCAAATTCTTTAAATATAAAAAACGTACTTACAGTCTGTGAGTTTTTTTTGCGTGTAGCTCAAAATTAGCCCGTGCGCATTCCGACTAATTTTGCCAGCACAGGTCACAAATGTTAATGTTGGTATATAAGTGTTTCTCATTAAAAGTTTGGCAATATGGTTGATGTGCTTCCAAATGTGCATTTAAGAAACTCAAATTCAGAGCACATAGAGAGATGAGTTTGTGTGGATGAGAATTTTTTGCTAATTGAGACACTGAAACAGGGTGTCTACAGATATGAACAAGTTAAATTTAAGACTTTTTAAGACCTTTATAATACCACCTTATGTGAAATTCAAAGTAACTAGGAGGCTGGTCAGCTAGCTATCTCGACCTGTATTCTACTACCGCAATTTTCTCTGATGACACAGTAACTACAGCAGGTAAAAAATCTTCAGTCTGTCCAATGATTGTAAACAATCACTGGGTCCGTCAGACTAGAGAAATTTTTGCAGTAATGTGACCAAAAATATTTAAGACTGAATCTAAATTTAAGACATTTTAAGATTTTTTAAGGACCCACGGCCACCCTGTGAAAACACCAGATCATGAGCTGCTTGCATGCAAAAGAACACTGATGCCTATCTAGAATGTTTTAGACTTTGGATGCTGTCTTAGAAGGCAGCTGCCTATGTAGGCAAGCTCACTAGGTTTTGGAACACGTCTAGCGAGATAGAGGGCAGGAAAGGAAATGAACAAGGAGCCTGAGAGGGAAACAAGCAAATTAAAAAGACAGAAAGAAAAAGGTTGTTATTGTGAAGATTCGCACCAGTGCCTGAGAAGTTTCGAGAACAAGAAATGACGCTCCAGCTCGTCTCCCTCTCCTGTCCTTTCCGCTATATTCAATCATCATTATGACTGTCTTCCAAAGTTAGAGGCAAAGAGAAATCTTCCTTCTCTGTTGCATATCCTGCAGTTTGCAAAGATTTAGACCCAGACTAGTATCATTCATAACTAATGTACCGTATGCTGGAGCTGGGTTTTTTTCTTCCGTACACTGTGTTACCAACAACTGTCAGTATACTTCTCTTTGACAGTTAAAATACAGATTGCATTCTTTTGCAAATCTAACTATTTCAGTGATTGATGATTCTAATTAATAGGTCGACGCATAGTTGACTCAACAAAACTCAGACTCAATAAAACTTGGCGAGCATGTTCAGATGTGCTCATTAGTTTTTCCAGAAGATGAATTTCTCTGGATGGAAAATATGTCTACAAAACATACTCAATACAGAGTCTCCTTTTCCTATTAAGAAATGTTTATTCATAGAACTTATTGACTCACCCAATCAATTACATAAAGCAGGCCAGCTCATAAAACAATGGACTAAATTTAGCTACAATTTAGGAAAAAACAAGTTGAAGTGAGGAATAGAAGCCTACGCTTATCCTACACCTTCTCTTATGGGCTGACAAAGCTGGTGCTCCCTTCTTCAGCGCAGAAATGCTGACATGTAACTTTATGAGCTCTCCATACATTATCTATATGCTAATGTACAGAAGGTCAATGAGGAATGAGACAAGAGGGTAAGCTAATGGAGGCAGCGTCGAGAGGCAGCACACATGTACTGTAGGACAGGAGGAAAGGAGAGCCATACTGAAGTGCTGCCACAGGGTTAGTGCTTTAAATCTTAACAATTACCTTTATTGTCTGCCTGGCAATAACTGCTCTCAACCTCTGCCACTGCAAAAGAGAGAGAAATGGGATGAGGTCGAATGTGACAAGTAATGGATAGGAAAAGAATGCACACTCACTCATACACTGAGATAAAGGAAATGAGACCTTGCAGTAGAACCAGACCTTCTCAGCACTTACAGTGCAAAAATGGCTATTTATTTTAGTGAATTACCTTTTTACATTTTCAGTAGAAAATCTGCAAATCTTGCTGCCACAGTGCAAGATTCTGGGTGGTTGCTAAGTTGTTTTGAAGGGTTTCTAGTGCATTTTGCTTGAGTTTTATGGGTGTTTTTTGGTGGATCTATTTTCATTGACAAAGCAAAAATAGAAAAGGAAAGATATGGTCATATTAGCAGATTTTTAGCAAAATTTTGCATGTGATAAACCTCCATTGTCAACAGTGTAGCGATACATGAAGCATCACTCAGACAGAAGTCACTTCCAAACCAAGCAGCTTTCTGTTGATTATTGCGACCAATTCTCATGACCAACTTAAATCTTTTGCAGAATCTGTATGGGGAAATATTTTGCCCCCATGCAAAATTTCTGATTGTGCAGATTCCTAATGAAAGTGTATTTCACCCACAAAATTTTAACCAGCAATAAAAAAAATGTGACCACACCTTAACTGGCAATATTGTATCAAGTGTAAGTTACACAGAATCAAGATACCTAATTCAGAAATTGGAGATGTTCAGTATTGTACTGTAATGTTGTATTTTTCATTTCGTTGCCAGGGTTTGTTGTTTTTTACACTGTAACGGACTGTAACAATGATCAAGTAAGATTGTACACTGATAGAAATGGTAAGAGGTTGAAAGTGACAAGTAATGGATAGGAAAGGAAGGAACACTCACTCACACACTCAAAGATAAATGAGAACTTGCATTAGAACCAGACACTCTTCTCCGCAAAAATAGATGTATATTATTTTAAATTGTGTTGCTACACAGTCACTGTTTTATGGGTGGTTGCTTAGTGTAGCTGTTTTCATTGACAAAGCAAAAATAGACAAGTAAATGTGCAGTCACATTAGCAAACTTTTGCCAAAGTTGTGCCATAATTTAATGGGCATTCACATTTACATTTATTCATTTAGCAGACTCTTTTATCCAAAGCGACTTACAATTGAGGAATACAACAAGCAATTCATCATAAAGAGGCAAATAAACACAGGAACTGCTCGTAATACAAAGTTTCGGACATTGTTCAGATTAGTACAAGCTAGACAGAGAGGGATACGGGAAAGAGAAGCAAAGGTTTTTTTTTTGTTTGTTTTTTGTTTTTTAGGATGCAGTCAAGTGTTGATGAAAATTGTCAGGGATTCAGCATTCTGGATGGGGGTGGGAAGATCATTCCACCACCCAGGAATGGTGAATGAAAATGTTCTGGAAAGTGATTTTGTGCCTCTGTGGTGATACCACGAGGCGTCGCTCAATTGTAGATTTCAGGCTTCTGGAGGAGATGTAGATTCTTAAGAGTGAGTGGAAGTGGGAAGATGCTGAGACTGTGGCTGTTCTATACGCAAGCATCAATGTCTTGAACTTGATGCGAGCCGCAACCGGTAACCAGTGCAGGGAGATAAAGAGTGGTGTGACGTGAGCCCTTTTGGGTTCATTGAAGACCAGTCATGCTGTTGCATTCTGAATCATTTGTAGAGGTTTGTTTGCACATGATGGTAGTCCATCCTGAAGAACATTGCAGTAGTCCAGCCAAGAAATGACAAGGGCCAGGACAAGAAGTTGTACAGCATGCTCCGTTAGGAAGGGCCTGGGCCCGGTTGCATGAAAGCCCTTATGCTAAGAAATCCCTTAGTTATAAGGTTAAGGGAGCCCTTAGTGAATCTTGGGTTGCAAGAAAAAACCCTAAGGGTCAACTTAAGGAACCTTAAGGCAGCCATTAAGTATTCCCCTTAATTATTTAAGTGTTATTTCACCTTAATAAATTTAAGGGACCAAAAGAGCTCCCTGAAGTCATCTTAAACTCAGTATCTGCAGGATTTTTAAACTCAAATGTAAGAATTAAGACATGTTATAAAACCTGCACAAATAAAATATCATATGAGCGCAGTATAGGGCAATGACTGTGGTAGTTATAATGCATTATCTTGTCAATCCACCTGTTCACATTTACAACTCTGCGTGTCTGTGCCTCAAAACATGGGTTAATTTTCCCATTTGGTAAATTTTCCGTCATTGGTCAGCAGGAAGCGCTTTCACTGCAGAAACAAAGCGGTTTCTTCTGTAACGACTGTACACAAAGCAGCACAGAAACTGGCAGCGCTCATGCTTATTTAATGTTTGTCTGTGTTTTAGTTGGTTAGGTCTGTATTTCATTATGTTCTGTTTATTGTCATAGATATATCTGTTTATTGTGAGATGTAGTAACTATAGTAACCGCGGCGCCCATTGCCATATGTTGCCAGAAACTACCGTGAAATGCTTAGTATAAACACTTAGGTAAGGGTGACAGTTAAGACGATTGTTGCAACGCTCCTAAAGAAATCCCTTACCTCAGGGATTTTTTCCCCCTCAGGGATACCCCTAAGTCAAATTACTTAAGGACTTTCATGCAACCGGACCCTGATCTTTCTGATGTTGTACAATAGAAACCTGCATGATCAAGCAGTTTTTGCAATGCAAAAACAAATAAAAATGGAATAAATGTCCAAATATTTACTTATGTGACAAGTAGCTGTATAATAAGAGTTGCTGGTTGTTATCGCAAAAAAAATTAAACAAAACACTTCAGGGTGATGCAAGACTATGCAACTTAACTTTTGTTTACAATATACATTTAAGAATAGGATTTTGTGTAGCGTGACATACTGGTGTGAATTTGCATCAGAATGCCTAAATGTCTTTGTTCTGATTGGCTTATTTTCCTGTCATCTTTGCTTGAGTGTTAGGTGTGTGTCAGTCCCACACTGCACAAATGGACATTGTCTTTGTCCAGCAGTAGCGTATTGCCAAGGTTAAATGTGGTCAGTTGATTATCTTGTCTCATTGATTATCTGACTGGTTGATGGACACCTGCCGATAGCCAATATTACACTTCAGCAAGTCAATGTTACATCGTCACCTCCCATTGACACAAATATAGTCTCAGTTTTGACAGAACATTTTCATTCTGTCTCAATACAGACCGTGTAGAAATACAGAGAAGAGGGGAAAAACATAAAAATGAATGTTTTTGGATTTAAACATGGCAGAATTCCCAGTAAATCCATAAACATGTCCCCCCACATCACTATCTGATGCATATTCAAGGTGAATCACGCCTGTAGGGGTGTGCAAATTAGCAGATTATTTACATATGCCATTCATGTGCAAACAAAAGCAAAATTTACATCACAATGAATCCATGAACCGACTCCAAAACGCCGTGAGCTGGGATCTCTCAGCAAGAGTATGATTATGTGGCATATACCTTAGATGGCTGGCATATTCATATTAAAATCCATATTTCAGGCCAGGTTCCAAGACTTTGATGGATACATAATGGCTTGTTTTAACAGTTCGAAGGTAGAGGTCTGTGAAGCTTTGGGCTGCAGTTATATTCCGAGATAAGCTTATTGGATATGATGGAGAACTGCTCTACACATGACCTTGCTGCTTCTCTCAGCTGTTCTCTCTCTATCCAACTCTCTCTCTCACTAATGTTTGCCAAACAGTGGAATATCTGGAGCACCATTTGGCCTCTGTGTGTTATAATCCACATGGAAATAAAACTGTTAGTTAGAGTTAAAGTTCTTGCAGCTGTCTGCCAGCTATGCAGAGGAACGGAGGAAGAAAGAGAATGAGAGGGTGTGGGTGTGTTAAGCATGTCCCACTTGGCATTTTGCAGCTGAGGAAAAGATGGAGAGAGAGAAAGAGTGAGCGGAGATAAATAGAACACTTTGTGTAAATGTGTCTGACTTCATATCTCTTTGCTAAAGGTCCCTGGGGTCTTGTGTTGAGAATGGTCAGAGTTCAGCGGGGTATTAGATTGGGTCTTTGACTCCAGGGGAGAACTGTCCCATGATGCTCCTCTGTCTAAAAGCCTACCCCAGTCTATCACACAGCACATTATACAACAAAACATACAACTTTTCAGCTCCCAAAAAAGCAACTGCTGAACAGTGGTGTGTTTAGTGATACATCTTCTTTTATCTTTCCTTATCTCTGTCTCTGTCTTTCTTCCTCTGTTTCTCTCAGGCTCAGAAGCACATCCCGTTTCACATACTTACTGTATATTACACAAGTATATGCTGTCTAATACACTACTTTTGATTATTTAGAAACAGTAGCCAAATAGCAACATCCTTTTGAAGTTGATCAGATAAATAATCATATTTACGTGATATACAGTGTGTACATATAGGGCTATTAGGGGTGTAACGTACATGTATTCGTCCCGAACCGTCATAGTTTGGTTCATGCAGTCAGAAGACAAATACAGTCAGTCATAGGATATCAATCCAGCAGGGAGAGTGTGCGCTCATGGAACTCTAACCATCACAACAGGAAAGAGCAGAAGAAGAGATGATCTACACACCAACCCAAAACAAGAACGGCGAGTTCAGATGGCATGCAAGGGCTCGAAGAACCGCCTGCTTGTTTTAAATCAGCAGTGTGGGAACATTTCAATTCATATAATTATCAATATAAATAATTATCGTTCTGTCAATAAAATCTAGATGGCGCAGGGTGTTAATTTCTAACTCAATCTGATAGAATCACATGCTTATTCACATCAACAGCCAATGAGCTTGCTGCTCAACATTCAATTACTTGGCTAGGGCTTGCTGTAGCAGTTGCAGTGCACTTCAGAAACCCTCCACCTTCCCCAG
This sequence comes from Sinocyclocheilus rhinocerous, assembly GCF_001515625.1. Lineage (NCBI taxonomy): Eukaryota > Metazoa > Chordata > Actinopteri > Cypriniformes > Cyprinidae > Sinocyclocheilus > Sinocyclocheilus rhinocerous. The sequence continues at coordinate 5,261 of NW_015635046.1, read as the reverse complement.
CTGCACCTGTATACATCTGCTACAGGGTGATTTCATGTATGTTATGCGGGGGTTATTTCATATATGTTATATGTGCAGCAGCAGTTTCTTACATGCTCACAGCAGCGTGTCTGTGGATATATTGGCAGTAGCAATTCTCAGTACTTGCTCTGCTGCTGCAGCAACAACAGCGTAGCAGATCTGTTCCACCAAGACCAAACACATTAACATTGCCATGTGCATTACCATGCTGAACTCTCTGAGTGTTGTCATGTGGAATCGCTTTTGGGTCCAAGGGTGTCAGATTCTTCAGGATCATTGAATCATGCATGTTATCGGATGTACACTTCAAAACATTGCAGGTAAACCATATATGTTGAAGCATTTGACATACTGTTTTAAGTGTACTATGGTTTGGTATTGATTAATTCTAAACTTGCATCAGAGAGTATTTAAAAAATTGGAGATTTTGGATAAAAGTTGTCCCGTCAGTCAGCAAAGCTTGTGAAACTGCAAGCACCAATGTTGATCCCAATAGCATGTAGCACAGGAGAGTCACTTCCAAAAAACTACACGTATGCTGTTATTTCTCAGGAGTTGATCAATCTTTTATAAGTTTGATATGTTCGTAAGTTTTGAAATGTTTTAAAATTTGATTAAAGTTAGTTATTGCTTTTAAGACCGAATAAAACAGTCTAAAATCACTAACTACAGAACAAAATGATGAAATATTTAAATTCAATTCAATTCAAGTTTATTTGTATAGCGCTTTTCACCAGACTGAAGCTTGTGTAAATCCTAGTTTACCACGGGATGTCAATCCCGTGGCAAAAACAGAGAAACAAATAGGGACATAATTAGCGTAGCTGCTGTTCCAACCAAGCAAAATTGATTTGTTTAACCCAAACTAAAGAATAATAATGTGCATTTGATCAGATATAACTGCAGTACAAGATTATGATATGCATTATTTGAATGCTTGGCCAAAGGGATGTGTCTTTAATCTAGATTTAAACAGAGAGAGTGTGTCTGAACCCCGAACGTTATCAGGAAGGCTATTCCAGAGTTTGGGAGCCAAATGCGAAAAAGCTCTACCTCCTTTAGTGGACTTTGCTATCCTAGGTACTACCAAAAGTCCAGTGTTTTGCGACCTTAGGGAGCGTGATGGATTGTAGCGTGGTAGAAGACTAGTTAGGTATGCAGGAGCTAAACCATTAAGGGCCTTGTAGGTAAGTAATAGTGTTTTGTAACTGATACGGAACTTAATATGCAGCCAGTGCAGAGACTGTAAAATTGGGGTAATATGATCATATTTTCTTGACATGGTAAGGACTCTAGCTGCTGCATTTTGGACTACCTGTAGCTTGTTTATTGAAGATGCAGGACAACCACCTAGCAGTGCATTACAATAGTCCAGTCTAGAGGTCATGAATCCATGAACTAGCTGTTCTGCCTTAGAAACAGGTAACATGTTTCGTAGCTTGTAATGATTCTGAGATGGAAGAATGCTGTTTTTGTAACATGGGAAATATTATTTTCAAAAGACAAGTTGCTATCTAATATAACACCCAGATTTTTGACTGTAGAGGAAGTGACGGTACATCCGTCTAGTTGCAAATTGTAATCCAAGAGATTATGTGTACTGTTTTTTGGTCCAATAAGTAATATCTCTGTCTTATCCGAATTTAATAGGAGAAAATTATTGGTCATCCAATCTTTTACATTTTTAACACACTCTGTTAGCTTAGATAATTTAGAAGTTTCATCTGGTCTTGTTGAGATATATAGTTGAGTATCATCAGCATAACAGTGGAAACTAATCCCGTATTTTCTAATAATATTACCAAGGGGCAACATGTATATCGAAAATAGCAGAGGACCTAGGACAGAACCTTGTGGCACTCCATATTTTACTGGTGATAATCGAGATGACTCCCCATTTAAATGAACAAAATGGTAGCGATCGGACAGGTAGGATCTAAACCATCTTAAAGCCTGCCCTTGAATACCTGTATAGTTTTGTAATCGATCTATGAGTATGTCATGATCTATAGTGTCGAACGCAGCACTAAGATCAAGTAAAACTAGCAATGAGATACAGCCTTGGTCTGACGCAAGAAGCAAGTCATTTGTAATTTTAACAAGTGCAGTTTCTGTGCTATGGTGGGGCCTGAAACCTGACTGAAATTCTTCATAGAGATAATTTTTTTGCAGGAAGGAGCACAATTGAGCAGACACAACTTTTTCTAAAATTTTAGACATAAAAGGAAGATTTGAGATGGGTCTGTAATTTGCCAGTTCACTAGGATCTAGTTGTGGTTTCTTAATAAGAGGCTTAATAACCGCCAGCTTGAATGGTTTTGGGACGTGACCTAAAGACAACGACGAGTTAATAATATTGAGAAGCGGTTCTTCTGCTACAGGTAACAACTCTTTCAGTAATTTAGTGGGTACAGGATCTAACAGGCATGTTGTTGGTTTAGATGCAGTGATAAGTTTATTTAGCTCTTCCTGTCCTATAATTGTAAAGCACTGCAGTTTATCTTTTGGTGCGATGAATGAAGCTGAAGTATTATACGCTGTAGAATCTACATTTGTTATTGTATTTCTGATGTTATCTATTTTATCAGTGAAGAAATTCATAAAGTCATTACTATTAAACTGTGAGGGAATATGTAGATCGGGTGGCGTCTGGTTATTTGTTAATCTAGCCACTGTGCTAAATAAAAACCTTGGATTGTTTTGGTTATTTTCTATGAGTTTGTGGATATGCTCGGCCCTGGCAGCTTTTAGAGCCTGTCTATAGCTGGACATACTGTTTTTCCACGCAATTCTAAAAACTTCCAAGTTAGTTTTTCTCCATTTGCGCTCAAGACTACGAGTTTTTTTCTTGAGAGAATGGGTATTACTGTTGTACCATGGCGCAGTACGTTTTTCTCTAACCTTTTTCAATTTGATGGGGGCAACAGCTTCTAATGTATTAGAGAAGATAGTGCCCATGTTGCTAGTCATTTCGTCTAGTTCATGTGTACTTATGGGTACACAGAGCAGTTGAGATAAATCAGGCAGGTTATTTGTGAATCTGTCTTTGGTGGCTGGAACAATAGTTCTGCCCAGACGATAACGCGGAGCGATATAGTTAATATCAGTAATACGCAGCATGCACGATACAAGGAAATGGTCAGTAACATCATCACTTTGAGGTACGATATCTATATCAGTAAGATCAATTCCATGCGATATAATTAAATCTAGCGTATGATTAAAACGATGAGTGGGCCCGGAGACGTTTTGCTTGACTCCAAAAGAGTTTATTAGGTCAGTAAACGCAAGTCCTAATGCATCATTTGTATTATCAACGTGAATGTTAAAATCTCCGACAATTAGCGCTTTATCAACAGTAACCAATAGGTCTGAGAGAAAATCTGCAAATTCTTTTAGGAAATCTGTATATGGCCCTGGTGGTCTATACACAGTAGCCAGAGCAAGAGATACAATAGATTTCTTTTGCATATCTGACAGTGTAACATTAAGCAGAAGTATTTCGAATGAGTTAAACCTGTATCCTGTCTTCTGAGTAACATTGAGAATATCACTATATATTGTTGCAACACCGCCGCCACGACCAGTCTGACGGGGCTCATGCTTATAACAGTAGCTTGGTGGAGTAGACTCATTTAGACCAATATAATCATTAGGTTTTAGCCAGGTTTCAGTCAAGCAGAGTACATCAAAACGATTATCTGTGATCATTTCATTTACAATAACTGCTTTGGGTGAGAGTGATCTAATGTTTAGGAGCCCAAACTTTAAAAATTGTTTTTGTTCATTTATTTTACATTTTTCTGGTTTAATCACGATAAGATTTTTTCTAGATCCTGCATTAAATTTATATTTTGACCTCACTATTCGGGGAACAGACACAGTCTTTATAGATTGGACAGCACAAGTACTTCTATCATTTAAGCGGGTAGAACAAAAGTCATCAGGGCAGTTATTTGAGATTTGACTTACTAGTCATATGGAGCGTAGCGTCCTGGAGATGTTGTCCGACATGAGTTCCGCTCCGACTCTGCTGGGGTGCAGGCCATCAGCGCGAAAAAGCCTAGGACGCTCCCAGAAAAGATTCCAATTATTAACAAAGAGCAGTTTCTGTTCTTTACACCATGACAATAACCAAGTTTGGGGAATAAAGGAGTAATAATCTGTAAAATTACAAATTATTTCTACTGTAAGTATTTTGAAACTAAGGGGTACCTATTCTAATATTACGTGGTATGTATGAGCTGACAACAATCTTATATTTGCAAGCGATTTAGCAAAAACATACACTGTGTACTTTTTTATAGCCTACACATATAAAACACGCTGGTAATTGTTTCAATCCAAACGCTCGGTTGAGACTGTTGGGTTAGGAAGCTGGCTTGATGTGACATTGATATCATTGATATCAGTAATAAGTAACCCGACGTTGCTGGGTTATGAATGTGGAGGACGTGAATGAGCAAGTCACACAAGTCACGTGAGTTCAAACGTGAACGGCTCTGTGTGCGACGAAATCCGTGACTGCAGTGCTTAAGATGGGAACGTGTGGAAAATAGGAGAAAACTAATCGAAGCGCAGACGAGGGACAACTTTGAAACTGTCTGGAGTGTGTTCCTTTAAAACTGCAGCAGTGAATGTGGTGAGCGCGAACTGGAAACAGCTGGAATGGCGCATGAGACGAGTCTATCCGTGTTTGCGGCGCTCATGACAGGAATATGTGTAGAAAATACAAGAAAACTAATCGACACGAAGAGGAGAGAGATTTTTGAAACTGACTGGAATGTGTTCTTTTAAAACTGGAGGGTTTTGTCCGAGTATGTTCTCACAACATTGAGCAGCGACTGATGAGCGGTAAAACCGGGAACTGAAAAATGTTAGTCAAAATGGTGCTTGAGGACGTGGATCAAAACGATAAATCAAAGACGGTAAAATTCTGTCAGTTCGCTATAATACACAGTTTAATCTTGACTTTCAGTGTTTATTACTGTGTGTTTATTGGCGTGATGGTTTGGCCATAATAGTTTAACTAGTCATTACTAGTTAATCAACTAGTCATTAAGTCAGTGGGTGAAAAACATGAACAAATTGAACAAAATCTATCCTTAAACAAGCTTTGCAAAAGAATTTGGTTTAACTGTATAATCTGTATTATGGAGTTGCTTTGCTTTTTTCTGAACTGGTGTAATAAATTTAAATCTTTTATTAGGCTATCTGTTGCCTGTGTTGTTACTGTTGTC